>NC_051154.1:258416316-258580302 GCF_013339745.2 Dermacentor silvarum
ATTTAATAAAGTATATCACCATCCCTGCTTTACGCGCTTCAACACCATCGGCGAGGATAACGAAGGTGGGGTCGGCGCCATTGCCGACAGCGGCAAATCCTTTAGAAACAACATGGCCCCAAACAGCAAGAAGCTTGACAGCGAACATCGAAGCAGCTAGGCCCAACGACAGCACAAGAACAACTAGTACTGCTGCCAATAGATTGGCGTGAGATCGGTGGTTCGAGGCTGCGAGATAATCAAAATGACGGCAGCGGTGGCTTCAAATAGGTTGTTTCGAACCAGTGGTCACACTAAATAGTCTGAAAAATTGGATAGTGAAAGGCTTCAGCGTCTGAAATTTTAGACGGCCTTATGCATTGGCTCTATAAGGCACCACGAAGGCATCCAAATTATCAGACGTGTCCAAAAAATCTGTCGTTGACTGAACAGTCGAACACCGTGATAATGAAGTCGCATCTGAAATAAAAATACCTTATATATCAGATATTTGTTATAAGTACATTTTTGTTACACACTGATCTCAGTCTAAAAACGTCTAGGTTTGCTTCATTACATTCATGTTTGTTATATCAAGGTTCGACTTATTTGTGTGCACTCCCTCTCAGTAATTGTTAGATGCCCTGAGATGCTGGCCCAGAGTAATGGGTGGTCACGACTTCTCGCAAGACCCGTTGATGAACTTATGCATTTGAAGTGCAATATTTTTCAGTGCCAATGGAATGCACTTCCATGTCGTGCTCACCTGAACGAACACTTTCTGGAGCAGGATCCGGCGCTCGCGGGGCGTGAACTCGCAATGGGGCTCCAGGCGGTCAGGGTCACGCAGTTGTGGCAGATCGAAGAACAGGTAGAGGCACTTGACCAACGTAGACGGCAATGCGCTCGAGGTCATCACCTCCACCAGTGGGGCCCCGCCACTGGCCAACAGGTTCATGGTGGCCAGCAGCATCCAACCGCGGCTCTGCTCCTCTGTGCTCTCAATTTCCAGGAATTGTGCAATGGCACTGCTCGCACTCTCTGGGTTATACAGAGATGGGAGGGGCGGGGATGCAAGCATGTGTTTATGGATTACACAACTGCCCGTGACATAATTGATGAAATCAACAGCGCATCTAAACAAGCTTGCCAGATGTAATTAAAGGTGACATGTCAGGTTATGAATGCAAAGGCAGTTAAAATGATACTTCCAGTAGTATACACCACTAGTTTATAAACTGCTAGTAGCCATACAGGTGCATTTACTGCTGCACAAGGTGCTACCTTCATTCCATCACACACAACAGTTAGAAAATAGTCAAGGCATTAATTGGCATCGCTGAGCCACGTCATGCTGTCCATGACCGGAATCAGCAATTCTATCTGGTGTGAAAGTCCACCTTAATTTAAGGGGCTCACGCAACAGTACATGCAATGCCTGCAATTTGGGAAAAAACTGAAGGCAGTGCAGTCCAAAAGAAGCCTTCATTCAGTCTTTTTAAGTGACTCGCTATTATTACTATGAAAAAGAAGCATTATCTTTGCTTTTTACATGATCTTCATGGTAGTTCGATATAGCGAAGTACTAATACAACGGCCACTTTTTGTGGAATTTGTCTGTCACAAGTGGGCTAGGCAACACCAATGATGAATACCAACAATGCACATTAGCATCATTAGCTTGCTTAGGAGAGCTGGTTTTGTAGTTTTTCATCCAGCCACTATAGTCAGCTCTATGCACAAATACCACATTATGTCGAGCTCTATGGTAGCTACAGGACTGGGTGCAGTCACCTTTTTAGTCACTGCCGATCACATGAAACTCCCGACACCTCCGACCAACACCATGCGGGTGAAAGGTTGGTAAAAGCTGTAGACACATAGGCAGGTTGTGAGGAATGTGAATGGACATAAATTTAGCAAAGTACAATGTTGGGCTGCATGGTGCACAGCTGTCAACGTTAGTGGCGCAAAAGGTGACTACACACTACAACATGAATTTATGCCTTGTGGGGTTGCCTGTATTTTGCTCTGTATCTGCACATTCATACAAAAAACCAAATTTATTTCCGGGTTTGATGCTCTTTTTGTCCATCCATTTTTTTCTTCCACAATTTCTTGTGCCACAAACATTGACTAACATAGACTTAGATTTTTAGCATTTTGTGTAATGTAAAAAAGTTATTTGTAAGAAAGAAATATATGAATGCATATATAAAAAGAGGCAACACCAACCTGTACTTTGATTTGAAGCCCGTCTCCGAATCTCGGAAACCATGAGCTTGGAAACTAGCTTGGAGAATGCTAGCACATCGCTGAACTTGTCAATAATATCCGCAGCAGGGCTGTTCTCAAACACCTACAACACAGAAGTCAGAACTTTCATAAGAAAGGTAGCAGAGCAGAATCATTAGATAAGTCAACCCCACTTACAGAAAAAAAAAAAAAGACAGTTCCAACTCTTATTCCTTTAATGACACAATGCTCCAAGTAGTAAACAGCCAAACAGGCCAACCCAGCAAAGTAAACACCAGCAACATCAGCCCCCCCCCCCCCCCCCCCCAGTGGCTGTTAATCCCCAAATGAACTTCAAACGAATTACCAGCCTGAAATCCAACCTCTCAGCATTTGCTGCTGACACAGCATAACGGGACATTAAAGTGAAAAAATTACACAGGTTAGATTGATAAAGTTTTTTGTTGAAACTTATTGTTTTGTTAATTACATGGTAAAAGGTGGATTACTAAAACAAGAAATGAAGGCCAATATCTATTTATTAAATTTTGTGTGGAAACCCCAGAACTCGTATGTCAGTGCAATATCATGGATTTTAAAGTATATTTTTCTATTTGGCAGTTGTGGCGCAGTAAATGTTCTCAAAGCTTGCCAAGTTCAGTTTTCAAGTACATTAGAATAGAATGTAGTCTATATTTACTGATTAAAAAAAAAAACTAGGCCTGCAGAGATGCCTTAAAAAGCCATGAGGTCATGGTGAACTGGCGCAGGAGCTTCAAAGCTACACCGCCACCTGTCTAAGTTTTTTTTTTTTTTTTTTTTTCTGGCTTTTCAATGGTAATACGATTATACTGCATTTTTTTTTTTTTTTTTGATATTGTGCAAGGGCAAGGGTATTGTGCAAGGGAAAATAGTGGCACAACACCTGAGCCTAATATTATTCCTGTTGCTTAGGTTTCTCTATATCTCACAAGTAAGCATTCCCTCCAGTAAACAGCGCCCGACGGCACTGTGGCATTGAAAAAATCTTGTCACTGATAGGGTGGTGGTGTCGTCTGGTGGCGGAGAAATAATACCACTGAGCCAACACTCTGGCCTGCGAGATCAGGCAGTGTGATGGAGGTCACATCACACCACCTCAAATTCATGCCAGTACAAAAGCTCGAAGCAATGATGGGTGGATCATGATGGGTATTATGACAACTGCATAGCCTTTGAGAGCCTTGCAAAGGTGCTAGCAGCATTTGTGTGCCGCTTTCATACAAAATGTATTCATAAAGTTTTTGTTGCAAAATAATCGTGAGGCTATGGATCTTTGATACCAGACACATTAACCTAGACTGGTAGATTACAGTTCTGCAATTTGGAACAGCTTAGTTGCACCAGGCTAGAGTGTACTACAACCTTTTTTTGAGTGGCGCAATCACTTCTCGCCGTCTGAGGCATATTTTGTTGCCAGTAGCAGCGGCGCCACAGTCCCCAACTAATGAAGGAGCATTGCCCTAAAGCATGTCGGGCACTGGAACACGGTTGGTCTAGAATGCCCATCGGGTGTCTGACCAGACGCGTGCTCCAGACCGGCCATGGGTAGAGCTACCAGTGTGCTAGACGCGCTCAATAGCTAGCGACGACAACGCCACTGCTACGAGCAGCGCAACATGCGTGATAAGGTGGGGCGTGGCAGTCGGCGTACTGTCTATATATTCTAATTCACTGTAACCAGGCTATCACAAATTCGAAGGATAAGCAGCAACACAGCCTTCAAATTACCACAGCAGCCGTCAGTGACTCCGCTCCATGCCAGTGACTCAACCTGGCAACTTCTAACTTTTTCATCATTAAAAAAAAAAAAAAATTAACAAGTAAATATATGAAAATACAGTGAAACCCAGGACACTGGCTTGATGTCATCAGTACCACAACTGTGGCACAAAATTGAAAAATGAAAAGTCTGGCTTTCATTTACCAATCTTTTTTTTTGGAAAGAAATGTCAATAGAGTTTAAACAAATCATCTGCTATTCGAATCTCACTTACTGTTTCTCTTTATTGTCTGTTTAAATAATGAATCACCAATACTCATAAACTAGCAAAATATTGAAGCAAGGTTTTACGGCAAGGTTCAAATGACTGCTTGTGCAGAGTTACCCGTCGAGTATTTAAGCAGCGTAAACAGAAGAGGGAAATTCACCTCACAGGAACCCCTACATAGTCTCATGAAAGTTCAAGATGATGCTAGCCCATTGTACTACCTCGTTGAATACTACTTCAATTGTGCGGGAATTATTTTAGTGCATGTTTTGGCATCTCTACAGCATCAAATGTGGCATTGAACTGTCAAGCTGCTCATGGTCGATACAAAGTTGCAGAAACACACCACAGGCAAAGTGTTTATCGTGTCTCATAGAAATGTAACCAAGCTGAGAAAAATAGCACATTGGAATTTAAGTAGCTATTCCATGCAGCTTGCTTTGGTTTGCTACAAGAGCTAATATAGAAAACAATATGTCCGCAGTTTACAGGGATGCACAGAGACCGTTGACAAAAAAGGCTTGCACTGATTTCATATCCCTATCTTGAGGGATCCATGTACATGGATCCTCTCAAGTACATGTCTCATACTAGCATTTCGGATGGAAGAGAGAGGAAACCGCTTCAGGCTTCGAGGCATGGAATGATGGGGTTAGATGCCCCAATCAAACACATGGTCTACGACAGATGCCTTAGCAAAAGTTCCTGGATTATTTTTGTCCAACTGGCGTTCTTTAATGCACACCCAAAGCATGGTACACAATTAATTTTGCACTCCAATAGCATTGAGCTTGGAAATGTTAGAGCTTTCAAATTATCGAATCTACTCGTATACAGATCAAGTGTGAAAGCGTCAACTCCCTACAACTATAAGACCCATTTTTTTTCCTGTTCTTTCTTTTTGTTTTTGTATTTTTTGTTCAAACAGATCTTACAGACGGATATCTAAATAGTGGTATTAGTCTGAAAATTTCTGATGAGCAGGCACAACTTTACTATTACTTGGCTTCCATTCTGCAATTTCAACATATGCCCTAAAATGAATTTGAGACAGTTAGCACATCTTGCTCATTAGCTACCTGGACACTGATTTGTTGAGCAGGTAATGGTTGTCTGTTCTCGTAATTCACCTGAAATGGTGGAATTGCACTATAGGTGCATAGAATTTTTTTAAATTGTTCATACTATAAAGAGTTAATTGCTGAGAATATAAAAAAAAAAGTGCACTGGAATATAAGTGAACCAGCTTGACAAAAATCTGAACATAATTTTTTTTTTTTAACAGGAAAGTTTGTCCTTAGCTTAAGATGAGCGAAACTACTTCCCCATTAACAACTGAATCCTATTTCTTGATGTCACAAGTGGCAGCACGCTTTGCAAGAGTTTATCTTCTTAACACTCTTTGCCAATATTCATTCCCCTCGGAAGGGCATCTTCTGCACTGCCTAATGGGTTACTACTAATCCATTTGTTGAAGCTCATCCAAATTAAATGTGACCAAGACATCAGATTCAAGAGATCCAAAATTAAATGTGATCGAGATCTAGTGATTCTGGAGAAGCAACCCTGTTCCACTAAAATAGCATGTCCTTTTGTCTCTGTAACCTGGACAGAATGTGTTCCATGGTTTCAAATGTACTTAATTCACAAGCTCCCTAGCCTAATTACATAAATACCAACAAGTTTGCTTCAGCTGTCTGTACCATGATCATATATTTTCTTGCCTTGTTTTTGGGCCTTTTCCCACCTTCCTTCAGGGCCTTTATGTCCTCGATCTCCTTCCCAACACAGAGTAGCATGTAGGTGTCTAAATATCATCATCATCATCATCAGCCTATATTTTATGTCCACTGCAGGACGAAGGCCTCTCTCTGCGATCTCCAATTACCCCTGTCTTGCGCTAGCGTATTCCAATTTGCGCCTGCATATTTCTTAACTTCATCATCCCATCTGGTTTTCTGCCGACCTGTTTAATTATATGCCAACAAAATTATCTAGTATTCATTAAAGCTTTCCCCCTCTTTTTATGACTCAAGAGCATGAAACCCACTTCCATGGCCTGTGGACAACTACGGCAGAAGCAAAGTTACAGAAAATAGCTCATCGCTTGCTTCAATACCTGCATTATTACATCCAATAAGATTTTTCTTTATATCACGTGTCACCAAAGACATTAGACAGTTTTAGCAGAGCGCCGCTTACGCTCCGCTCAGATTTCACGCTCTGAGATACTGCAGGGAACTGCGTAGATTTCGCATTTGATAAGCGCGTCTTGCCGAGACGCGAGCGACGCGCTATCAACTCGGCTGCAAAACGACGAAGAGGCCAAGTAGACACGCTGACACGCACAGTCAGCTTTGTAGCGGAGCGAGGGATCCGGTCTTCGTTCCGCTGCCGGTATGAGCGTTGTGCGCAAGCACAATAGCGTTCCCGCTAAGCGGTTGCGTGGAATTTGCTAGCATATGCCGGTCTTAGCGGAGCGGACCGCAAGCGCTCAGCTAAAACACTCTATTAGCACTCAGCCCCATGAATCTGACTTGTTACCCCAATATGCCTGGAGCCTTAAGAAACCATGCACAAAGGTTTTACTAAAGGGATGCTAAACGAAAATATCAAGCAAAACCAGATTGGTAAATTAAGTTTCTGCAACAGCAGAAAGATCGCTTTTACCATAAGAAGAGGCCTACTAAGCACGAAAAGATGCGAGAACAAAACACGCAGTAGCTCCACCTTACACCTCCCACACAAGCTGCCAGTAACGGATGGATTCTGACACCACCAGCTTCGGTGCTGTTTATGGATAAAGAAAGGTTACATCGCACAGAAAAGGAATTGAAGACTGAAGTTGGCAAGTTTGGAGAATTTTTCCCATGTAAGGACAGCCAAAATATGAGAAGATACTTGACTTTTCATGGCACACCAATGTACCGGTGCTACGATTTGGGTAAAAAAAATGGAAGTTTGTCGTACATTTTCTACTCCAGTAATCAACATTTTCCTGCTAAATAAATGCAAATAGAATTTTGATTGAATGCCAGTCTACAGCAATTTAATGTTGCCCTTTAGTATCCCCTTCAAGAAACACATTTGCTCTCAACCGACCTACTGCGATGGCTCAGTGGCTATGGTGCTCTGCTGCTGAGCATACGGTCATAAGTGCAAATTTCGGCCACAGCAGCAATGTTCCAATGAGGGAGGAATACAAGAACACTCGTGCATTAATATGCAGGTGGACTTAAAGCAACCCCCGAGGTGGTCAGAATTAATCCAACTATCCAATTATATAGCTTTTACAGTAATGGTGTACAGACTTTTAACTGTGCCTAGATGCATGTTCTTCTGTCAGCTATGTTGTTTTTTCTGAGTTCATTTTCTTCCACAGTTTTTTGTTAAAATCTTCCTGGACAGTACCTGATCAACTTCTGTTGAGCTGACCTCATTTCCTGTGACCAGCTGGGTAAATATTCATTGCCTATTTGCCAATGCAGCTCTCCCCTTTTCTTGTGTACATAGTCATGCAACTTCAAAGGAGCCCTAAACAAGTTTAAACCTTTTGAGTGAACAAGCACAGTGTGTAGGTGTGTAGACTACATGGCTATAATGACATCTGCCAAACACCGCAGCATTTCTGTATGGTGGGTAGCCCCCGAAATAAATGTATAAATTAAAGAAAGAGTGCATCTCTCCAGCATCATTTCTGACTGGTCAAGTGAAATCAGCATTTTTATGACATTCTCATCTTTGATTTGTCAATGATTCCAATGTAGCAGCTGAATAAATAAATGAAAGCTCCATCACCACGACAGCACGGGCCGACCTTGAGTGAATTAGGCAAGGTGTGATGCCTTGAACTACTTAGTTCCTCCCTACATACACCAGTATGGCTCTACGAGTGTGTGTTTTTCCCAATGTCATTTAAACAGAAATGTGAGATGTAGTGCAGCTGCAGCAAGTCACTGTGAGGAAGATGCATGCGACAACCCCACTTGCATCTACCTTGTGCCAGAAGCAGCCACTGCTGCACAAAATTTTAGTCTCAATTTAATCGCCATGATGGCTGTGGAATGAACTTTTGCTCTGTAGGGCGGCAGCTTCGCAGCATCAATTGCAGAAACCCGTTGCAACAAGAAATGCCAAGTGCGTGTGGCAGGCACTAATAGCAGCAACATAAAAAGATTAAAAGTTCAATGTACTGGGTAAAGCTATTTGTCGCTGGAACAATGCAGGGGCGAATGCACTGCTGTGCTCGACTGCTGTAAAACACCAACTCTAGAATTTGCTTAGCCTATTAGAAAATTCTTCCCGAAAAATGTTCACTAAAGGTTGCTTTGTAACCACCAGTCGGCAAAAAGTGTTTCTGCTGTGAATGCTTTAGGGCCGCTTCAAGTCCATGCTCTTGAACTTCAGCTCCGTCATCTGTAACTCGAGTTATTTCTTGGTTATTCCTTTCTCTTTGCTTGTATGACCCACTGCTAACAGCCTAGTACATTTAGCGCAATGCACAACATCAAAATAAAATACAAATGAGAAGTGGCATATATGGAAATAAATACATAACACAGAAGAACATATGAATGTGCAGTATGCAGTTAACTAAACAGCAAGCTACCTGTGGCCACAATGATAAAATAAAGATACTTCACGTATGGATTATTAAATATGTCAAGACAGCAATAACAAACTTAATATACAGGCACAACACTGTAGCAAAACAAAAATGTCTAAAGTAAGTTGAAAGGGTTGTAGACGTGTTGCCAATGGTGTACTGGTCACTCGTAAAACTGGGGCGAGTTGAACAATGATCTTCGACAAGTACAGATATAAAAGTCTAAAGCATTAAGTAGTAGTATTAACTTTGCGCATCACCCCACACACTCATCACAGCCAATGGAAATACTGAATGTTAAGCTTCTTCATTGTGATTGTTTTGGTTTTACAAAGTATTGCAGTTGGCACCAGTCCCTTATAAACTTGGTCTTTCAGTTCCTGTGTTGTCAATACGTGTCCTACCGAAATGTCAAACTGTTTCCCCATGGGGCTTAAGGTTTTTCATGCTGCACTCAGCATCTTCCCAGCTTCTTTCATTAGTTTTCATCGAAAGCAAATGAAATGGCATAGAAGGGTGCCCATAACAATTGTTCTGAAAGCCAAGGCTCCCTAAACTATGACAATTATGTCATTATATGTGCCCTATCATTACAATAGCATTAAACTTACGAGTGCTTTTTGTAAGAGCTTGTGAGAAGTTGTAAATGCTACAATACTGGCTATTAAGACCATGTACCATAGCAATCAAATACTATTCATACTACTAACCACATGTTAATTAAAGTTGGTTTTGAAGCTAAAGTTGGTTTTGAAGCTGTCAGCATGTGGAAAACGCCTTGCAATGTAAATTTTTCACTACGTTGGTACAAATGCAACAGATTACTACACATACTGACAAGTGCACAACAAGGCATTGAAATTTTGGGAACAGCTGTACTCTTGAATATCCAGAAGGTTCGCAAGCTCAAGGAATAAATGTTTACAAAAAACTGTCTCAGTCACTTCTTCACTTTTATAATGATGATGTAGTGATATTACCTTTCACACACGCACACACACACACAAAAAAAAAAATGCTCACCCAGCAACACCAGAAACGTTTAGGGAGAGAGAGGCTCACTCTCACTGAACGAACCTAGCTGTTGCTGGCGAACTTTAGATAGAACTGCTGGCAGGGTGTACAAGTGGATGAATGAAAAATGATGCGCACAGTGTAATTCATACACTGTGTACACCGCTCTTCAAAATCCAACAAAGAATGAAGTTGTAGTACCACACCTCTCAAAACAGACTGCAAACTTGGCAATGACATACAAGTAGGTTCTGCATAAAAACACACAGCCTAAACATGCGTGTTTTTCTACTTCACCCATCACATTTGTTAACCATCGGCCAGAAGGCTGCGTGTACAACCTTGCAGAAAAGTGGGAGCATATTGTAGAGTCGTTGCTCTTGTTCTTGCTGGGTGAGCGGATGAGTCGGGTGCGAGAGCTCAGCAAAGAGCTTGTGCAGGTGCATCAAACCCAGGGCCGTGTGCTGCGAGCTCTGTGCTCCATCCTCGGAGGCCCCCGCACCTCGGCCCTGATGGCCAACCAACAGCTTGCGCATTATGTTCATCTTGGCAGGTAAGATGTTCCCGCTGCCTCCACAGCTTCAGCCTGCAACATCAGCAGAGCAAGCACAATTTTAGTGTAAAATTGTGATAATCTAGATGGTTCAAATTTGTTACTTAATTCCAGACTTGGTACCAGCCATGGTAACATGTAACCAGGTGAGGCGTATAATGAGGGACACTGGCTTTATTTAACCAGGGCTGTCTCACAGCTTTATTTTATTTGCTTTTGCACCTTCTCTCTATCACAGGTTTTGTGCCATGCATATTCCAAACTGTACACTGTAACACCTATACTGAAAAAATTGTAATGCATGAACAATCAAGTATGATTATGCAAGGCCCAAGATGGTACAGTCAGACAGCAACAGACTTGTCCCATGTCACGTTTAAACCGAAAAGCAAAGGTGCCATAACAGACAGCTAAAAGCAAGAGGTAACAGCAATGGTTACACCTGATATTTAATTCAGTCAATTGGAAGAGCAAGACAGCAACAGAAACGGTGGACGGACATATTGCCTTCACTGTCAGCTCAGACAAAGCATACATAGCGTCACTGAGTTGATGTACTGAACAGATCAAACCATTCTCGAATACTATTTCCAAGAACGCCACACCATCCTTAATTTAGGAGTCACTCATTCATCGCTTGAGTTACACTTACCAATTAAATATAATGTGGTGGGGGAAAAAAAAAAACAAAATGCCATGCTTTATTTAAACAAACAAACAAACAAAACAAACAACCAAAGCTTCCAAACAGACATTACTACAACGTGCATGCATTACATAAGTTCAAACAATTGTTCATAAAAAGGCAGAAAATTCGCATGAATATTGCAGACAAACAGTTAACGAAATAAAATAGTATTTTTGCTAGGGCCACATGATAGCCCATGTCTGGTTAATACATGACAGGTGTGGTAAGAAAATATAATGGCATTCCATGTACTACAGAATGGCATTTTTCATTAAAATATGCCAGTAGAAAACAACGATGAATAGCCAGTAATCAGGCAAATGTTTAGTATTGCATGTACTTTAAAAAGAAAAGCAGAGCAAGAAAAAGAAACCAAAAAGGAGCCCACAAGCTTCTAACAAGTTCTGAAATGAGGAGGAGGAACAGGGCACCAATATGAAATGCCCAAGACTGAGATAACATCTACAATGTGTTGAGAACCTGAGCGTAATATTCATTACTTTGTCATTTAACAAAATACAAAACAAAACACAAAAAAAGAAATTTTTTGTTATGACCAACAATAACATGTAAGTACCATAACTTCAAATAGGGCATGTTCACACAAGTTGCATGAAGCATAAGTGAACAAAGGTGAAAGAATAAGGACCACAATGAGGTCATGTCCTATCAGAAACAGCAGAGGTTTGGTTGCAGATCAGAATAATTATTTTCATCCTCTGGCATAAATCGAAGCACATTGTCAATTTATGAATTAGTTGCAAATGCTCTCCCCTTCCAGCTCATATATAAGGCCATTCCCCCATATCCATTCTCTCTATCCATTCAATATGCGAATTTTGCATATCTACATAATGCAACCATTAACTCCACAATGCACCTACTATTATAATGTACCATAAAGTGTGTCCCTGCATTTAATATTTACACATGAATAGTCCAAGTGTAGGCCAGAACTAGTGCAGGCTATAAACACTGGTGCAACTTACGGACGCACTCCTCCTTCATTATAGTTTTCTCGGATACATTGAACAAGAGCTTTCGCCAACTGACTGTTACATTTAACCGCAAAAGCAAGCCCAAGGTTTCTTTTTAAAATGCGTATTTGAGTGCAGAATGTTGGTGTGCTTGTTGCTGGACCGTTAAAACCCAAGATAAGAAAATGCGTCGTTATCAGAAGTCGTTATCAGAAGTTTGCTATTCACGCAATACGCGCAACCATAAAACGGAATACTACGCGCAGCCTTCTGTGCTTAGCGCGCATGCCACGCTGCTCTGACCCACCCACCCAGGGCGGCGACAAGTTGGCAGTGACTATGTCGTCTATTGTAGTTGGCTCAAAACCGATCGCAGCTGTCAGCCCAAAATGGAATGGATAACATTATGCGCTCCGAATTATTATATCACTAAGCGAAGAACAAGTGTTCGTGTATTGTGCAAGCAAGTGCTGCTTTTAAACGCACCCGTGTTAAGTTTCACTCGCTCAAAAAGCAGGAAGAGCGCCTGTTTACGTAAGACCGACCGGGCCTTCACGCCAGAAATTCTCCACGTGCATACAAGGATGATAGCAACAAGCAGGTTCATTCATTTTCGCTCGCGGAAGTGCACTGTCTTGCGTCCTCGATGACAACATTTATGAGAACCGAGAGCAAGCACTTCTCACACGCGATGGATTAAGCTGTAAGCCACGCGAATACGCGTACAGGTGTTGAGCACGGAGATGAATTGATGCTTCAAATATAACCTACCCGCTTCCCCGGTGCGCGCTTGAAATGAATCGAGCAACCGCGACGAGAGAGCTACGATGTCGTTTCGGATGTAATAGCAACACCATTGATCGCATTCAGCGCAAGCTCTATACGGCAGCAACGACTGACGTCTGCACGCCAGCAATCTCAAGCCCAAAGCAGTGATCGAAAAGCCCCCGTACTTACTAGAAACAGCTGTAGGTCGCCCAGACACCGTCGTGTAGGCCTACATTTCACTAACGATCATGCATGCACCAGTATTAAGCTGAAGACAGACACTTCTGCGGAGTTCCGTGTGCACGGGTTCCTAGAGTGGCTACTTAAAACTACGTATTTCATCTTTTCTCGCTTCGTCGCTCATCTCATCCATTGCTATCAACGTGAGGTACAGCACTGCCAAATTATGGATCAAATTACTAGCTCTACATCTCACAAGACATGAGCCGCGGCAGCTAGCAGGCAACTACAGAAACTCGATGCGAATATCGCTTGGATTGGCTAGCAGCTATTGATTGGCTTGAGCCAAACTTGAACAGCAGCGCGACTAGCGCTGCTTTGGCGATGTTTCAAGGCTGTTCAGGCCGTTAAGCGCGGGAATTTTGAGTTTCACCCTAACATACATTTCTGCTGATGCCCAGAAAATGTCTTATTGGGTGAATAATGGCGAGGATGATAACACCACTCGTTGTAAACATACATTATGCACACATGCCGGTAAATTTAGCAGTCTATGTTATGCTTGAAAGTCCCTAAATGCTCATTTAGAAAAGACTTCATGGTTTAGCGATGGACTAAAGTCTCCCTTCAGTGGAGGGGGCGCCCTTATAGGGCGGCGACCAGTATAGTACTCGCACAAGCGTGCACACGCACGCACGCACACACACACGCACGCACGCACGCACACACACACACACACACACACACACACACACACACACACACACACACACACACACACACACACACACACACACACACACACACACACACACACGCACACACACACACACACATATATATATATATATATATATATATATATATTGTGCCTCTTTTTTTTTAAATCGTGCTGCGTGATAGCTGGGACACCCTGTATATACAAACGGTGTCTCAGTTAACTTGGACCAAGATTAAAAAAAAAAAAAAAAAAAGACCAAGAGCTCTAGAGAAATCGTACCGACTGCATAGTAGCGACAGTCGTGTGTACTTACAGCCAGTATTTTTTTTCATCACGAAGTATTAATTAATTAATTGCTTTTAATTAGTGAACTGTTTAATTATTGCTTGAATTGCAAACATGTAAATTACAAAGTTGTAGGGCACCTCAAAAAACCTCCTAATCAAGCATTTATTTCGTGCTGAAGTGTGCCTGGTTGTTTTTATTGCGATAGCAATTATATGGACACTCAAAAGCAGATTTCTGCCATCGGCGTCGCCGTCGTCGTCGCCATCGCCGTGAGGTTCCGTATGACGTCAATGGAGATGAAATCGTCCCGCGCGCCGAACGCTGTATGTGCGAGCAAAACGCGGGCAAAACGCCGACGGCGTCGACAACAGTTCTGCGTGTTGCCGGTGCTGCTGCATGTCCAAGTTTATACAGCTGATAAAGCTAATATCATTACTCCATATAGCTCTCTACAAATTTGCTATCGCAATTGATGCTTCGCCTTTCAGGTGAAACTGCGACAATTTCTAAGAAAAAACAAAAGCCCGCGAAATACACGAAATATGAAATAGATGCGCGCTCGTGCGCCGCTACTCAAGCGCCTCCAAGCAACCTTTGAAAGATATACGGATGCATTCATTTATCGCCGCATCGTACAAGGCTTCGTCATGTAGGATGGCTCGAGAGGTATCGCGACCTAACCAACTTTCTGTGGCAATGAAGAGAAAGCTACGGGCGCGTGGATGCTGCACATGTGTTAGCGCGCCAAGTAGTCCGGCGGCGTTTGACAGTGCTCTTGGTTGCTCGGAACGGACGCTGAATCGACGCAGCTTTCACGTGCGACGGTTTCGCGTTTGCCCAGACGCGGAAGGGAAAAGCCGCAAATTAAGTAAACTTTTACACTCAGTGGTGTGTTCTGTCTTGTGTACCTGTTGCTAATAAGCTGTTTATGTTTTCTCTTTCCCAGCCTAAAACCAACGTGGATTAAAACGCGGAACTCTTTTCAGAAGCGCTCTCACTTGTGCGCGCTTTGCCTCCGTTAGCTTTCCCTTCATTGCCACAGAAAGTTGTGATGCGATAAGCGTCATATCTGCGCCGTCACGATTTTCCGGCTTCAAAATCCCCCCCTACGCCTCCGCTACGCTTATCAACGGGTCGACGGCGTGTTCTCATGATGCCGCGAGCATCAAATAACGTTAAGCCCTGTATCGAGCTGCCACCGCTAGTAAAGCCGTGTATCCGTGGCTATTCGCTTGGGAGCGCTTGGGTAGTGGCGCGCGAGCGCGCATCTATTTCATATTTCGCGTATTTCGCGGGCTTTTGTTTTTCCTTAGAAAAAAAAAAAAAAAAAAAACAACCAGGCACACTTCAGCACGAAATAAATGCTTTATTCGGAGGTTTTTTGAGGTGTCCTACAACTTTGTAATTTACATGTTTGCGATTCAAGCAATAATTAAAGAGTTCTCTAATTAAAAGCAGTTCATTAATTAATACTTCGTGATGAAAAAAAAAATACTGGCTGTAAGTACACATGACTGTCGCTACTATGCAGTCGGTACGATTTCTCTAGAGCTCTTGGTCTTTTTTTTTTAATTTTGGTTCAAGTTAACTGAGACATTGAGACTGAGACTGAGTCCAATAAAAAAATGCGTTTAACATTGAAATCATTTGTGCCGCATCCCTTAGAAATAGTTTCCCTTGCAGTCTATACACAGCTTCCAATGCTTCTTGAGGTCTCGGAAACAGTTGGAAAACGCTTCTTTTGGCAGGGCTGTCAGCTCCTTTGTCGTGGCGTCTTGAATGGCCGTTACGCTCCCCCTCCAGCGACCTTTTAGGGCTCTCTTCACACGAGGAAACATGAAAAAATGGCACGGGCAGAGGTCAGCAGAGTATGGCGGATGGGGAAGTACAGTAATGCTGTGCTTAGCGAGAAATTTTGTCACGCTGAGAGCAGTGTGCGGCCTTGCGTTATCGTGGAGAAGGCTCCATTGTCCAGATGCCCATAAGTCAGGGCGACGGCGTCGCAGCTAGTGCATCACCCATGTGTTGGGGCACGCGGATATAAAACTCCTGATTCACCGTCTGCCCTTGTGGGACGAACTCGTGGTGCATGATACCTCTGGCATCGAAAAAAAAAACAAAAAAAAAAAAACTATCAGCATCGTCTTTGTTTTGGTCTTCTGTCGCCGCACCTTTCTCGACGCCGGAGAGCTTGTGGACCGCCATTCGGCGCTCTGCCTCTTTATTTTAGGATCGTATTGAAAACACCATGTTTCGTCTTCAGCAATGATGCTGTCGACGAATGCAGCATCCTTCTCTGCCTCAGAGAGCAAATCAGCGCTCACTGATGCTCGCGTGTCCTTCTGGTCCTGTGTGAGGGGGAGTGCAGCACAAATCTGGCGTTCTGCTTTCGTTTCCCCAAGTTCACACGCAAAGTTTGGTGTGGTGGCATGTTGTCTTACTAATGTCGAGAGCCTCCGATAGCATGCAGACTGTAATGGTGCGGTCTTGCTGTACGATCTCCCTGATCCGAGCCACGTTGTTTTCATTCCGTGAGGTTGCAGTGCGCCCCTGCCTTGTGTCGTCTTCCACCGACGTTCTCCCCCGAAACGAACCTCTTGTGCCACTCGAAAACTCAAAATTTCTCGTTGCCGTAAGCGTCACGAAGGAGCTCATACGTCTGTGTGGCTGTCTTTCCAAGCTTCACAGAGAATTTTATGTTTACACGCTGTTCGTGCTGGGCGTCCATATCTCCACATTCGCTCACAGTAGAATGCACAGACGACTAGTGGCAACGTATTTTTTAGGGAGCCTCGATGTCCTCCTCCCCCGCCGCTTCATGCAGGGTGGTGACATTCATTGTTGGGTTAACTGCCGCCGATTTTAGCACGTCTGCCATTGAGGTGCCCACGCCTTCGCTGGCGCGCGTGCTAAAGCAAGTTCGCACTGTGGGTTGGTCTCCGCGCTCCGAAAGAGATGCCTGGATGTGGCGTGCCCCTATGCACGAATCACTCCAGGAATGGTTGGAGAATGTTTTCATTTCCGAAAGAGCCAAAATGAAGACTTGTCTGGATGGTCCAAATAAGGAGAGACAAGTAGCAACCCCACGAACTACTCGCGCGTATGCAATGCGAGTAGCCTTGAATTCGGGGAAGTACACATGTGCCTTTCCATAGGCACATGTGAAGTTTTCCCGAAAACTCAAATGTACATTTTCTTTTTCGCTGCATGCTGCATCTTGTTTGTAGTATTTTTTTTTTAATTGGAGCTCGCGCACGCGCAGCCGGTTGTTTTTTAGCGGAGCCCTTTTTTTTTTTTTTTCTTTTTGCTTATCCAGCTTGGGCCCGTTCAGTTCCTGTACGTAATGAACAAAATCAATAGGATACATATTAACGCCCCATTATAATTAGAGTTGAATCCTACTGCGTGGGTGGCCTTGTTTGTGTTCCACTTGCAACTAAACATGTCCCTGCGTAAAACGTGAGCTCACTAGTTTGAGGCGCACCTTTTAGTGTAGCGTGAGTTATTATTTCTGACAGAAATAACACCCCCTTTTCATCTGTACAGCAAGTAAGCTGACGCATCTGAGTTAAACGATGACCTAGTACCCCGCCATTTTTCTCTGTTTTGATTTATCCTGCATTTTTTAGTCGCTTAGTTTATTTTTGATTGATATAGCCAGGGGCCCTTCGGTGGTCGTAATCTCATAATTTATTTCTTAAAAAGACGGATGACGCGTCGAGTTTCTGAAAGTGTTTATTTGCCATGGATTTAATCAAATATAATAGTTTTTGTTAGATTGACAGGCTCACCTTGAAAGAGCAGTTTTGAGCAGAACAGGGCAGATCGGTTGAAAAAGCCGAGGCCAGACGCTGTGCCACAGGTGCTCCAATTCAGAGGTAAGACAGCTTATTCCAGCATGCTCGTTATATGAGAGATTGCATACCCCATCACGGACCATATGCAAATTCTTAGGTTGGCTGCTCAGCATGACTATTTTGCAAGCAGAAAAGAATCTCTTTAAGTGGTCTCACAGGGAAAAAGCGCGAGCACAAAGGACATACTGTACCGCGAATTAAGACACAGAAACGGAAGAAACATAGACGGCGCATGGACGGCTTGTAACTTGCCAAGTCACTTCAGGTCACGGCTGTCACTTGAGCTTGACAGTGGCGCACCGGCGGGGGGGGGGGGGGGGGATTCGGGGGTTGTAACCCCCCCCCCCCCTGAGGCCGACTTAACCCCCCCCCCCCTTTCGTTTAACCCCTTTTCCTTTCTTACGCATTTGAGTACTGCAACTAAAATGTACGACGCGCAATCGTCTGCACACTCGCAAAACGCGCATTTTTTTTTTTTTTGACAATTTCCCGTGAAGAAATCGAAATTAGTGCTGTTTAGATGGTATTGGCAAACTGTCACCCCCCCGCCTGTCAGAAATCCTGGGTGCCCTACTGGAGCTTGACACTTGTCAAAAAGCACAAATGCTTTCTGACAAGTGTCCTGGAAATTACAGAGATGCCATGTCACGGTTCGCTCCATACGTGCCTCCCCTACCCCTTCGGGAGGCCAGCCATTGTTCCTGTTCAGTAGAATTTACCACCGCCTACGAGTAACCGCAGCATCGACAGGTACAGGTATACGCTGTTTACTTATAGTGTGTAACAATACAAAACCAACAATGTCCCACCACGGAACAGGCAGTAAAAGGATCATGCAGTGTCAGAAAACACTATTATGTATGAAAAAAATTTTAAAAACGTACCAGCTGTTGTTTTAGAATTAAATAAAATAGTAAAATGACCAGCAATGAAACCCTCTTAACTGCTAACACTTGAAATTAATGTTGTTCGTGTTATTTCATGCGCAAAGTGCTTTTATTTCCCTCGAAAAGCTTTTTACAACCGCGCGGCAACCGCGCGGCAACCGTGCGCTGCCGAGAAGTGGACACTGACATGGCGGACGCCGTAGCAGACGACGCGGTTGTCGCCACCCTGTACGGAGCAGCGGGGGAGGAGGACATCGAGGCACCCTAGCACCAACATTTGCTTATGGGAATCATTTCTATAGAAGAAAATAAATCAGTCTCGAAACTTTGCGGACAAAGGTTGTATATATATATATATATATATATATATATATATATATATATCATACAATAAGAAGCCAACAATGACACCAATGACAACATAGGGGAAATTACTTGTACTTACTAATTGAATTAATTAATGGAAATGAAAATGGATAAAAAAAAGGCGGAAGCCTGACACCATTGCCTGTGAAAGTGTCTGTTAAAGTAGTTTGTGGCCGCCTGGAATTGTTGCAGCGCCGTTTGTGGATCAGGAGGAGACGCGTCTTCCATGGCGGTGCTAGAGTGTACTAGAATATTCTCTAGTACACTCTAGCGGTGCTATGCCAGCTATGCGTACTACAGGCGTCAGGGCATGAGTGGAGCAGACGACAAAACAGATAGGCAAGCAGGCGCCGTTGCTATAGCAACTGTAGCAACGTAGAAGAAATGACAGACCCGCGCGGAGCCGAACCACCCCGACACCCGCACTTGACGACAGTGATGTCACGCACGCGAGCCAATCAGGAGGCGCACACCTGCGCCTAGCGACAGTGGCGTCACGACACAGAGGAGACCAATCAGGAGGCCGGAAAGCTGTGACAGTTTCTGCTAACGGCAGATGACGTTGACAATGAGCCATTAAAGGCTTCCGCCTTCTTATGGTATGATTAATAATAATCGGGCCCCTCGGTTCCCTTTCTTCTCGTTCAATATATATATGGTGGTCCTGCCTTCGTCAGAGTGATTACTTTCATATGTGCTTACCTTTGATGTGTGCCATACTAGGGCCTTTCTACATGACAAAATGTGATTCAACGTGACAGTCGGTGACGTCACAATTCTCAAAGGCCACATAAGTTGTGTTTGGGACGTTCACTTTTTTTTTTTACTTATTTGGCGCCGAAAAAGCCAACTTCCGGCAGGTGTAGTGAAGCCAACTTTATCTAGAATTACACAAGTTGTTATGGGTGTACTGCAAATAAATATAATATTCTGAGTGTATTTCCGGCATTTATTTAATGCGTTGATTCAACGAAGCACTTAGAAATTGGCATTTTCGAAACTTTTCTTTTTCAACGATAAGTCGGGAAGTAAAGGGTTAAACAGATGTGATCTCAGAGCAAGAAAGTCTAACTGCAACACAGAACAGTAGTTGCCTTGCTTCATTGAGAACCTCAGGCACTACAACAATAGATTTTACGGTTTCCCACATACTGACCTGCAAAAGTGGACAAAATGCATACTTCTTTGGTATAACACAGGACTCATAACACACAACTAATGAATGGAAATTCACTGGTAACCTAAAGAAACCAAGGTGAACCTTCCCTAATTCACAAACATATGTAGCTTCACTCTCAGGTGGCTCATGGAACAGTATGCTGAGCCAAAAATCTTAGTCGAACAAGAGTGGTGACTGTCATGTGCAATGCCTCGGGGAAATGCATGCAGCAGTACAACGATACTTGTTTTCCTGTCTTTGCTCAGGCCACATCAACCGATTATTCTCGATTAAATCATTAATCGAAAAATTGGAGAGTAAGAATTGCCCCGCAGATTGCACTACTGGTAATAAAATCACCTCCAGCGTTTGTCGAATGGATGCCGCAGTGCTACAGTTGACCTGCCGAGCCCTCCTTAAAAAATGGAGGGGGGGGGGGGGGGGGGGCTGAGTCCCCCCTGACTTTAAGCGCTGGCCATGGATAGATTTTGCGCATTCTCCGCATCTCAGACAAGCTTGTAGATTCTCAGGATCGCACAGGCCATCTTATCTCGGTTATCATGGACCTTTTATAAGCGACGTTCCTTGCAATTATTGTCTTTTTTCTTCAATAACAACCGTTTACATTCAAGAACGCGCCGCAAAGCTCCTTTAGGCGTTGTTAATCTATACTGCTGGTGTTGCACTGCTATACTCTTCTCTTGACCATTGTTATCAGTAATATAGGCGGTCAGCTAGCTGTCACCTCCGTTCCCGGGTACGAGTAGATCTGAAATCATTAATGGTACTTTCTTTTTATTCTTTTTTTTTTTGCTTGCGACGCGGCTTTTTCGTGCAGGTTATATCTTTTAAAAATTCATACCGCCTTTACGTGCTTTCGCTATCGTAATATATTTTAATAGCACCTGCTACAACTCCAGCACATGCACGCACCACTTTTAGAGCGCAGCTCTTAGGCGCCCGTTCCTGCGGCGAGCGTCGTCGTCGGCGGCATAACCGACCGAACGAGCACCGCGAAATATGAAAGCGAACGCGGAGCGCAGCGGGGGATGAAAGACGGGAGGATGAAAACGGAGAGGAGGGTGCAGCGGAAACCCCGGTTACAACGTGAGCGGAACCATGAGGCGGAAAGTGGAGGAGGAGGAAAACGCACCAGGAGGAGGGTATGGCGAAAGCGTGAGAAGAAAAGCGTAGTGCGGCGACGATGGCTTCGAGATGGCGCCAGAGCAGCGCGCGTCGTCTGGTAGGTAGGTCTGTCGGCGGTGGCAGCTATTGTATCGCGCCAACGCGCCACCCACGCGCCGGCTCTCGCGATCTCCAGATTAGTGAGGCACACTTCGCTCAGTTTGCAACGTGCCACACGAGATAGATTGTCCGCACCAGCCAATATATCGCGAAATGAAAACACGTACAGAGCTGCTCTCAAATTTCGCCTTAGGGAGTATCGTAATCGTCGGTGGATTTTTTTTTTGTACGGTTCGTGCCGAAACAGATCTTTACAAAAATGGTTTGTCGCGCGCGCCACGCACGCCCTCGTGAATTATGCTGGTGGGAGCCGGCGGATAGACAGCTATAGAAAGCGTTACATGATGATGATGATGATATGACTATCCCCTCTGAAACGTGGTTATGGTACATGCTGCCAAGTTCATTACACAGCACTATTCTGAGGCTAGATAGATTTTCTCAACGCTTCTTGTCCCTGGCGGGACAAGAAGCTCTCGTCCAGCAAGTACGTCGAGCAGCCATGGCCAGTGGAGTCCTGGAATGAGGACACCACCCACTCGTCCTCAAGATCAACTCGATGGTCTAAATAAATGCTTCTCTCTCTCTCTCTCTCTCTCTCTCTCAATTCGATCAATGGGAAACAGCGGTAGGAAGCGATTTTGAGCCCAGATTTGTGTACAATGAGGCTTTAAAAAATTAAAAAGATATATAGATGTCTAAATGTCCAATTTAATAGCACATATTTCCCTCACGATGTTAGCTGACGAATTTCAAACCACAGTACTTCGGTCATATGTGTACTCAGTTCTTCGATAGGTTAAAGGGGAGTTTTATTGCACACGCATATACACGCACGGACACTCGATAAAGCGACCTGATTTAACTCAGCAACCAGGGGCTTCTAAACCGGGGTGGGGGGTGGGGGGGGGGGCAGTCACCCCCACAGGTTCTAAACCAGTGGGGGCATGCCCCCACACTCCAAGCTGTTCCGAACGCCCAGGACACTCGGGCCTCGTAGGCAACGAACGAGCTGATGCCCTAGCTCGTGATCTTTGCAACCGAGCGGAGCAGCCCAGCTCACACACATTGCCTACGCCAAAACACCCACGCGCAATGTTGGAACACCAGCATTTGACAAGCCGAAAATACGCATCCCCGCACAAATCCTTTAACAGGGAAGAGGCCACAAGCCTCAGAAAAATCCAAACCGTTCAGAGGCGTACCAACTACTTCGCGAGGGGGGGGGGGGGGGGGGGGTCAAACCGCAAACGATCTGACTCTCTCTTTCTCTCTCTTATATATATAGTTCAAAAGATAGAACCACGTAGGAAAAACGTAACAGGACTTTACTGACGTTTAGGCCGGGGTCAAACGTCAGTAAAGTCCTGTTATGTTTCTCCTACGTGTTTCTATTTTTTGAACTACTTCTATGCCGGCTCCTGTGATTCTTTGCTTCACTATATATATATATATATATATATATATATATATAATTACCTTTAACATAAGTCAAAAAGCCGGGAAACATGCTGAACCATGGGGACCCAAAAATTATTTGCATTTGCATTTATTTCTTGACACTATAGAAAATCTACACATGATACAGGGACAAAAGGCAGTGAGTGCCCAAAGGTCCCTGATCCCGATCAGTAGCAGCAGCGCAGGGCACGTCAGAAAATGCACATTTGTTACAGACGACGTTGCTAATTAAACAAAGAATTGTACTTTAAGTTATATACAGCACACATATATCGCTAGTTAAGGCGATGTTATGCACATCGAAGTTGTGCACAATTACGTAGAATCAACATAGATAACTTGCAATATTCGCAAGAAAAAAAAAAAAAGACAGCACATGTGTGCGACCTTGCAGAATTACAACCCAATTTCCAGCGAAGCTGTTCCTTTCGAACAGTTTCAATAAAAGTTTTAGTTTCCTGAATTATATCGCATAGTTAAAAAAGTTGCCGAGCACTTCTTGTTGGAAATTTTTTAAAAGCCAGTAGTTCATTAAACACACTGTCCCTTCGCCCATAACGTTTACCATGGTGTACTCCTTCCCTACTCAGGGAAGGAGTATAGTGCGCTGTTTTGTTTATAGTGTGGCCGATAAAAGCACGCTGAGTTCCCTCTGCCGGCGCGGCTGCTTTGGAGTTTGTTGTCGCTGACTCCTGCACTTGCACCTCGCTTTTTTTTTTTCAATTCTTTTTGCACACTCTTTAGACATGTTGCATAAATAAGAAGTTTCCGAGCGCGCAGCCTTGCATGTCGGATTTAGCAAAGCGGTGCACTTATTGTTTACATCGACATCTACAGCCACAGATCGTTGTTAGCGTCAAAAATTGGGGAAAAGGTGCATCGCTGATATGAAAAAAAAATGTCAAAACGTCGTATAAAACACACATACCCGCTCATATGAGCCGCGTTATTCCACCTTGAGACGAGTCAGTATGAGCGCCTGAGCTACTCAACGGCGACTGTGATCCAGTTACAAATATCGGGCTGTTAATTTATTACTGATTCTCGCTTTCCTTTAACTTCATACTTAGTTTTTGAGTGTCATAAAGCATTATTACAGAAAGTTGTGCTCACATAAGAGCTCATTTAAAGGCCGTGTTGTTCTCCCGCAAAAACGCGGATGCCATCACTGACACTTTTGGTATATAACTGAGCGAGGCGGCTGTTTATGCTGCTGTACCGAATGTACCGTCTCTTGTTTCGCGTTTGACGCAGAGATAAACAGTACATCTCAGGAATTAAGAAATGTGTCCGCATACCAACACGTACAAACCGACCCATCTACGTTGCTAATACGAGCGGCAGCCTACGGGAACGGTGACGTACAGATGTTGGCACAGCCGTTGGGCACAGCGCTGTGTCACCACTTGCAGCTTATTGTGTACGCGCCGAGCGAAGCGAAGAGTAGTTTATTTCAAATCGCTAAGGCCAGAACTGAACTATAAAAGCAGTTTCCTTCGTCCTAACTTGCTTACTTTTCAGTACAGGTCCGCCGGTAGCGGGTGCACGAACTCGACGGCGCCAGTTCTAACCTTCGCTGAACAGGATCAACATTGGCTCAAACTTCATGTGCACGGCTTGAGAGGGTCGAAGCTTGTGCATTTCAACCTTTCAACTTCGTAGGCATGTTTTGACTCACTTTGAGCGCGATTATTTATATATACCAACGAAGGCGTTGCGACTATCGCGTTATCGGTTCGCGCGGGGTTCGGTCGAACGATGGTAGGCACGGTGGCCTTCCTTTTGATCTGGTATAATGCTCGTTGGCCTTCACAGCCTCTGGCGCGCCCGAATGGCTGGTTATTACTGTGACCCAGACGCACGACCTGCGCGAATGTACTTCCGAGAGAGTATAAACGCCTTTATGGAGGTGCAGAAAGCGCATGAATGCACCCCGGAATGGTTGTCGAGGTTAGAACCCTTGGCAACATTAAGAGAATTTTGATCTGATTGCAATCATGCTGGGTGGTAAATGTTACATATGCTTTTCACGTGCTAGTTCCTTGAACTCGGGTGTTGATAAATGAGTGAATTTTGCGCATGAGACAATAAAGAAAGAAAAAAGTTGGTAGGCACGGTGATTTTATCGGTGCCGCCGACAAGAAAGCCCGTCGCAGTACCAAAGCCAGTCTTATACGCTACGCACGCTTTCAGTACCGCACCGACATCGAGCTGCCAGTGCAGTTTCAACGCGGTACACGGCACGAGTTGGCAGTAGCACGCGTCTGAGCGCGTTTTTTAAATTTTTTTCGGGGGACGGGGGCCGCACGGCTACAGCACGGCCGCGCGCACGACCCTTCCAAAACGTTTCGCGACTAATCCGCCAGGGCAGGGCGCATGCGGCGTCGGGCCGTGAAAAAAGGCGGATTGTGCCCCGCTCGTTAGACAGGCTCATAACACACTATAGAGTGCTTGTATACGTAATTTATTGCGAAAGTCCCAATTACCCACCTATTTTGAATTTTACTTACACATCAAACGTTACCCGGTCCTCACAGTCACAAACTATAAAGAAGCTGCTTCCTTTATTTCAGTGGGTCCACCAGGCAAACCCAATATATCACGTATGAAAAAGTACAAAGTAAAAACTGAGGGTTCTATCATTATTCGTAACGCTTCTAAATGAGCCAGGAACGTTAAAACTTGACCACACATTGTACTTAAAGTGCTGCCTATTCCGTCAAAGTATAATGTATCCGAAACGCCGAGTTCTCTTGGGACATTGGAAGACTTAGCTAATAACAGCAGCGTGGTACTTTCGAATACTTGCTTACAGTTTTTTTTAAAAGCTGTATTTGATGAACACGCATTTACCATCGCACATAAACTGGGCGTATTGTTCCCCCTAAGTTCGCAAAATTTGACTTCAGTTCCATAGTTGTAACTATATGACAGCGCAGCCGTCTATTCTATTGGAAAAGGTGAATTTAACCTAATCATTGTCTACATGTTGTCTGCTTATCTACACTGTCTGCATATCTACATACATATCTACTACATCTACTACATATCTACATACACCGTTTACATATTTACACTGAACATTGTCTACATATCTACAGCGTGGTCCCGCGTTCTTTCTCTTGTCCCTGTCTTTTTACTCGAGTAATCATGTCTTATTATGCTCGTTACCAACTAGCCCAACTTTCTGCCTTATTTACATATTGCCCATATCATGCCTTTAATTTTATCCAGACATAAACAACAGAGGCGTAGCCAGGGGGGGGGGGGTGGGGTTCAACCCCCCCCACCCCCCCCCCCCCCCCCACACACACACTTACCCACCCTTTGTTCTCGTCGCTTCGCGCTGACAAAATTCATGAAACCGGTGCTACTATCACAATTTCATTCCTAGGCGCTTCCGTTTGGGTTGGTAATTTACAGCGAATCATGTCTGCATATGGAAAAAACTGTCACGGTGTTTTTCAAGGCTTTGACACTCTGTGAAGTTTTGGGCGAGAATGTGGCGGCCGCATTCTGAAAACAAATGCGCAACAAATGCGGCAGCCGCATTTTAGATGATGGCGAAAACACTCGAGGCCCGTTTACTTAGATTTAGGTGCACGTTAAAGACCCCAGGTGGTCGCAATATCCGGTATACATTTCCGCCGCTTCCCTTCAGGTGCCGGTTAGGCCGCGCTCGCGCAAGATCTTCTGCGCGAGAAACGTCTCTTGTTTGCGATTGCGCCCCTACGGAATGCTGGTAATTACTGTTTTGTTGTGGAATCCCAAACCAGCAAAGGGGTTGATGACAGCAGTGAAATTCCACCGACTCGCAACAGAATGCACGAAACAGACAGCCGACAAGCATGAATTACTGCTGTGCGCAGTACAGCGTAAGTAAACTCTTGTTGCAGGCGCTGACAGTTCTCGTCGGAGTTCACGCGTCCTGAGAAATTGATTATGTGCACTATGCACTGAACAAGACCGGAGTTCATTCCTGCATCACTAGTACACCAATCAGTCGAGATTCTGTGAGGTACAAGGCTGCTTCCTGTTTGCACCAGCGTAAGTGAAGCAGAAATGAGTTGCACGCACTACTTAAAATGCGTACATATGCCATATCTATGCTGTGCGGTGAAATATTCTGTACAATTCTGAATCTTTTGACGTAAAGGCAAATGACGGCTGCACGCTCGCACACAGCGGAAGACACAGCGGCCCATGCACTTGCCGCAGGAAATGCAACCCTCTCGTATGAGGGAGCAGGGCGACGAAAGCTTTAAAAAAAAAAAAAAAAAAAAAAAAGCCTTACGCGTTTTTGTGCGTATTTAGGTTTTCTAGCGCAAAGACGCAGCGAACAAGCTATTGCTATGGGAGTAGGTATAGCCTGGTCACACGTGCATTTTCACGCGTATAGCCGTCCTTGACTTGTGAAACGCACTTCGCCCCGACGAGGACGACGCCATCTACGCTTAACGGAAATTAACAATTCATGATGTCTTCTCCGATCGCACGGGTCGTCTCAATGATGCGTTTTCTAAGACTGGTCCATTCAGTGGCGCGATGAGAGACCGTTGCTCCAAAGGCCCACTGTACCTGTCGTACTTACTGTATTTACTGAGCTTACTTTACTTTTTACTTACTTTCTTCACAAGCACACGTACGCGAGAGGGGGGGGGGGGGGGGGGGTCCCATGTCTTGCACCGACGTCACATCCGGTCGCCGTGAGATGCCTGTCGGCCATGCTGACGCGCCACTGCCGGGCCACTGCTTGCTTACCGCAGCCTCTGTCAGCTCGCATCGTGTTGGTTCGCGACCACTCGCAGCTTCAATATGGTTTTCTGCTCAGTCGTTGGCTGCTCCAACCGTAGCGACAGCTCCAGGCGAAAGAAGAAGCCTACTAACACTAACTTCTTCCGAATTCCGAGGATCGTCGTAGACAGGTGCGATCGTTCTAAGACGCTCAGCACAAATCGGCGCACGTTGTGGCTGGCTCGCATTAATCGAGCCGATCTGGACCCCCAGTACCCCAATTTACGTGTGTGCGGAGCGCAATTCGTGACAGGTAAGAGGCTTGTGCCGTGAACTAAATATTCGCGATAACGTGGGAAGCAAGGACTACGCTCTGAAGTGAATGTTTTTGATTCGCAGGGACGCCATCCGATTTTTTCGATAGCACGAACCCAGACTGGGCCCCGTCGCTGCATCTCGACTACAGCATTAGGCAAGCAGACGCGGATCGCTACGAGCGCAGCGAGCTACGACGACAGAGAAAAACGGGCGTATGCACACCAGATAACCTGGCCGCGAACAGAGCAGTGTAAAAGAACAGGCATTGTTTATCTTCATTACTGTATTTTTACAGTGGAAATCAGACTAATCGGGGCGGAATTTGAACCTCGTAGCGTTTGCTGACATGCTCGGTAAATTTTGGTACGCGGGCGTCCTTGAAGTTTGCCCGTCATTCAAAAATGGTGCCACCACATTCAGATGCTCGATTTATTTTTCACTCCGCGTAAATCACAACAATGGCAGGCTATTTTTCGAGAAACGTGCCAGAAAAGGTTCTTGAGCTCACGTCTCCGAGGAGAAGCACCTTTTCGTCTCGTAAACGCATTGCAGACAGGCTTCTCGCCCACGCGCTGGTGAAATAGTTGTGTGCTTCCATTGATTTGAAAGCTTTCATTTCTTTCAACGTCACAAAGCTGGAGGAGTAAACTAGATAGTTTACGATATCCCCGTGGGTCACTTCAGGGAACACATTCACGTCGGTCGTCGTGTCGACGCCCGGTCGCAGCGTGTACGGGTCCATACCGTCGCACATTTGCACCTTTTCTTCATAGCGTACGCACGCCGATCCCACAAATTCAGAGTAATAGCCTGCACTCAATGGCTCACTCCTCTGGGGAGGAGACATCGTTCCCGAATAGATAAGAAAACAATTCACAGCGTATCGGGAGCGGTCAGGCGTCACAGGCAAGGCACTTGTCGGTACGGACCGCACGGACGGACAGCTGCGAAACGAATGGGTCGCCAGCATGGACGCCGGCGCTTGATTGGGGCGGAAGTGACGTCACGTGCAAGCCATGTATACATGTATACATAGTTTGCACGTGCGTCACTTCCGCACTGGTCCGCGAGCCTGTCCGCCATCTTTAGGCACCTGCGCGCCTGCGGAAGCGTGCTGGAGCAGGCTGCGCGCGCTGACGCTTTGTTGATCCGAAGTTCCTTCTCGCGTCGTGATCATGCCAATCTGCGCGATTTTCGGTTGCCGCACAAGAAGTACCACTGCCGCGAAGCCGAGCTACGCAGAACCGGGCGTAGGTCCGCACCAAAAGTAATAACATGGCAGTGCGAGCGCACAAGAATGCTGTCGGAGAAACGTCGGTGCCTGTGGTTTTCCCGGATAAATCGGAAGGACCTGAACAACGTGCATGTCGTCACTTTGTTTCGGGCGAGTATATAACACGCCAAAACACTGCACATCACGCACGATCGTAAAAGGGCGGCAGCGAAAGCCCCCGTACTGGTTGGTGACTGCCTGCTCGCACACGCATGGTCGCTTTTACCGCTCTAAAAAACGCCCGTGTATTTGTGTTGTAGTGCACGTTAAAGAACTCCGGGCAGTCAAAATTATCCCGCAACCCTCCACTGCCACGTGTTTCATAATTAGATCGTGATTTTAGCACGGAAAACCCCAATTTTGTTTTTTAGCGGCATGCAATCTGCTTCGCACAGTCATTTCTTAGTATCTATGCTTCGCTTAACGATATGCTAAGTAATATTTGAATGTCTGCATGCTTTCAATATAATGGGCTACTTCTATTTAACGCAGCAAAATTCACATGCACGGACATGCGCCGAACTGTAAACCAAAACTCGCAGAAAGAAGCGAACACACGTTTTGAAGCTTGGGGAAAAGTGCATATAGGTGAACCTTTGTGGCAAGAAAGCTGTCCCTGAATGGAGCAGCACAAAAAATACTGAGATAGTTTTCTCTGCCGCACGCCAAGGAACATATGTTTTCATTGACTCACCTCGCCGAGGACGATGGTAAGACCCGACGACAGGCGCTTCGCTGCAACCTACCTCACCCAACCGCTCGTGAAGTAATTGTGCGCCTTCAGCGATTTGTAAGCCTTTATTTCGTTCAGCGTCACGTATCTCGTGGACGGGACAAGATAATTAATAATATCCACGTACGTCGTGGCCGGGTGTGGTATCCACGCCAACGTGCAGCTAGTATGGGTCCACACCGTCGCACATTCCGACCTTTTCTTTGTAGCGAGCCCGCGTCGGCCCTACAAGCTCGTCCATGTAGGAAGAGAAAAATTCAGGGCTCCTGACTTTTTCCATCGCAAAGCTTTCACGACAGCAAACATGCGGCGCTGACACGTAGAAGCGCACGCCAAACACGAGCGCAGCGGGCAAGCGGCTATAGTAGCGAGGTGCCTAGCGATGATGGACGGTCGGGGCAGGCGGCGGATATGACGTCACGTGCAAACTATGTATAGAGTCTGCTTAAGCTACCGATATTTATTATCGATCACGTGACGTAGAGGAAAGCAGAATTAAGCTTCAGTTCAGTGTTCTATTGGAATTTAAATTGCTCTACACGTTCGACCAAGGTCATTTTTCACAAAAATATCTACGATAAGTCGTGATTACACAATGAAATTCGACAGTTAGACTTGTAAGTGGTTTAATTAGATTTCCGATGGTGATAACATACTGAGACTGCAACGCTACGTAGACTATCTCTGGACGGAGATTCAACAGTTACAGCATTTGTTAATCCAACGATTTCATGCCATAAAAGGCATACCAATCATTGGGCGTGGCTGATTATAATACTTTATCCGGACCTCTCCATTCCCTCGCCCGCAGGTTAAATATAGCAAGCCGATTGCGTTTTCAAATACGCTTAGGCGGTCCCAAAAAGCTGGGCATGGTGCAAGTAGCGCAAGCGGCAACTTGATAGGGTGGCTCCCTGGCTTTCCCATCTCATTTATCTCTCTCTCTCTCTTGATAGGGCGGGAACTGTCCAGTGCAGGCCTTCTCCGCAATGTGAGAGCGTGTATGGCGAATCCTGCGCGTCGCCCGCTACAGCGCGTTACGAGGAGACAATCCTCGCTGTCCAAGCAGGGGATAGTAGTAAAGAAAAGCATTACTTACGTGGCCACTCTATTGAGAAAATTTAGCTTCAGCTGTAGTTTTGTTGGACTCTCCGGCGTGCAGCCGATAGTGCCCGCTTTCAGAAGTGGGGGGAGGGGGGCAAATGGCATACTTTGCCCCCCCCCCCCCTTTGACAGAGGAGGGGCAAGTGCCCCCCCTGGTAGATACGCCTATGAAACCGATGTTTATCCGCATCTCTTAAAACTCCACGCACTCTACCCTATACGAAATCAAGCTAGATGCCCGTGATGCAGAGGTAGACCAATCCTTTCCCACTGTAGTGCAGTGACCTTATCAGTGTTGTGTATGTGCGTGGACGGTTTGACAAATATCGAGACATGTGAATGAAGAATGAAGAAACAGAAGAAGGCGAGCTAGGGACAGCTTCAAAGTGGGTACGAGCCATGTGCTGGGGACATCATCATCAGGGGCAGCTTGCGCGCTTGGCAGCGCTCAAAAAAAAAAAAAAGAACGAAGCAAGAGAAAAAGGAAGAAGAAGACGCGGGTGGCGGACGGGCAGAGCGGGCTCGTGACTGGAAGACGCAGGACCAGTGCGCTGTTCCGGGAGCTCCTGCCGCGGTACCTGAGGCGGCCCTGAGGACAACGCGCCTGCCTGTCGGTGCAGACGCGGAGTGGCGCCTGGTGCGACGCCGTTTGGAGCAGGCCTGGCTGCTGCCTGCTCGTTGCCGCCTGTTGGAGCAGCTTCAGGCTGTGTCCGGGGCGAGGCCTAACCGAGGCCATTGCTCGAGGCCTAACCGAGGCCTTTGCTCGAGGCCTAACTGAGGCCTTTGCTTGGAGGCCGCCTCTTGCTCGAGGTGGCATGTGGAATTGTGGCGGTGGAAGCCACCCGCCTGACACCCGTTCGAGTGCTCTGGCCACGGTAATGCAGCCGTGGGCCGTCGCCCTGCCTCATTTGAAGACCCGTGCTGTCATCCGGCCTTGGCTCGCCTCCCACGAGGGTCATCGTGCGTGAGTCCATCAACAGAAATCGTCGCGACTGCTCGAGACGACCTACCGCCGATCGACGACATCAGTACTGAATCCGTGAGGCCTATTTGCTCTTCTCTCGAACGTTGCGCGTAGGACCTCGTGTAGACGTGTTTGTTGTAAGGACTTTTGCTCTGTATGCTGTGTTTAGTGTTTGTCTTGTTTCAGTCCCATCATGTTATATAAATGTTCGTTTAAATCCGTCCGTGCGTCTCTGACGTTTATTACCGCCTGACTGCACACAGACATACGTGCCGAACTATTCCATCACAATTTCTGGCGTCCGCGACAGGAACGCCTCACAACGCGACGCCTCACAACAGAAACACCAGTGAATGTGCGGCCATATCCCATACCCTTTGCCATTCAAGACGCTGTCGAGCAGGAAGTTCAAGACATGCTGAAGCAAGGCATAATTGAGCCCTCTGACTCCCCGTATCAAGCACCTATTGTAGTGGTGAAGAAGAAGGACGGAACTATACGGCTTTGCATTGACTTTCGACAGCTCAATCGGGTTTTGATGATGGACAATGAGCCCATACCACGAGTGGATATGTTTGCCAAATTGGGACAAAGCCGTTACTTTTCCAAGTTCGACTTCACGAAGGGCTATTGGCAGGTCCCAATGAATGAGGAGTCAAAGGCTTTTACTGCGTTTCAGTCATCCTCGGGACTGTATCAATTCACATTCATGCCTTTCGGCATCAAGACCGCCCCTGCAGTCTTTACGCGTCTTATGAGACGTGTAGTTGAGGGGATACCTAACATATACCATTATTTTGATGACGTTTTAGTCGCCACACAAACTTGGGACGAGCACATTGTAACGCTCACGAAATTTCTTGACCAAGTGAGAGCAGCGCAATTGACGATAAAGCCGTCAAAAAGGGAAGTTGCCGTCAGTTCAGTTAAGTTCCTAGGGCACATCGTCGGCCACAACCTCCTTCGCCCACAGATAGAGACATTAGACAAGATTCAGGCTACGAAGAGACCTCAAACAAAGAAGGAAGTCCGATCGTTTCTGGGCTTAACTGGTTACTACAGAGACTTTGTACCAAATTACGCCGAAGTGTCAGCACCCTTGACAGAACTTACGAGGAAGAGGGCACCAAACAAGGTCACCTGGGATGAATGCCACCAAGAAGCTTTTGAGACGCTACGTCATCTTCTATCCTCTAGTCCTGTCCTACGATCCCCGAACTTACACGAACCCTTTATTTTACGAACAGACGCCTCCTCGTCAAGCATCGGAGCCGTCCTGATGCAACGACATGACGGTGTGCTTCACCCTGTAGCCTATGCCAGCCGTAAACTTTTACCACGCGAAGTCCGGTATTCGACTGTTGAGCGAGAAGCACTGGCTCTTGTATGGGCCATTCAAAAGTTTCACGTTTATCTCTTGGGTAAATGCTTTGTGCTGCAGACCGACCACCAGCCACTTGCTTACATAAATTCTGCGAAACAGATGAACAACCGCGTACTCCGGTGGAGTTTGCTCCTTACTGAATACGATTTTACGGTGGAGTATATCAAAGGGGCAGACAACATAGGTGCCGACTATCTTAGCCGTGTATGACGTACTCTTGGACAAATGTGTACATCAGCGTGCAAATCATGTTTGTGTATGTTGTTTAGTTGTGTGCACTGTGGACAAGTTGTTCCTCAAACAACTTTCTTAAGTGGGGGGATAATTGTAGTGCAGTGACCTTATCAGTGTTGTGTATGTGCGTGGACGGTTTGACAACTATCGAGACATGTGAATGAAGAATGAAGAAACAGAAGAAGGCGAGCTAGGGACAGCTTCAAAGTGGGTACGAGCCATGTGCTGGGGACATCATCATCAGGGGCAGCTTGCGCGCTTGGCAGCGCTCAAAAAAAAAAAAAAAAAAAACGAAGCAAGAGAAAAAGGAAGAAGACGCGGGTGGCGGACGGGCAGAGCGGGCTCGTGACTGGAAGACGCAGGACCAGTGCGCTGTTCCGGGAGCTCCTGCCGCGGTACCTGAGGCGGCCCTGAGGACAACGCGCCTGCCTGTCGGTGCAGACGCGGAGTGGCGCCTGGTGCGACGCCGTTTGGAGCAGGCCTGGCTGCTGCCTGCTCGTTGCCGCCTGTTGGAGCAGCTTCAGGCTGTGTCCGGGGCGAGGCCTAACCGAGGCCATTGCTCGAGGCCTAACCGAGGCCTTTGCTCGAGGCCTAACTGAGGCCTTTGCTTGGAGGCCGCCTCTTGCTCGAGGTGGCATGTGGAATTGTGGCGGTGGAAGCCACCCGCCTGACACCCGTTCGAGTGCTCTGGCCACGGTAATGCAGCCGTGGGCCGTCGCCTGCCTCATTTGAAGACCCGTGCTGTCATCCGGCCTTGGCTCGCCTCCCACGAGGGTCATCGTGCGTGAGTCCATCAACAGAAATCGTCGCGACTGCTCGAGACGACCTACCGCCGATCGACGACATCAGTACTGAATCCGTGAGGCCTATTTGCTCTTCTCTCGAACGTTGCGCGTAGGACCTCGTGTAGACGTGTTTGTTGTAAGGACTTTTGCTCTGTATGCTGTGTTTAGTGTTTGTCTTGTTTCAGTCCCATCATGTTATATAAATGTTCGTTTAAATCCGTCCGTGCGTCTCTGACGTTTATTACCGCCTGACTGCACACAGACATACGTGCCGAACTATTCCATCACACCCACCTTTCGTGGACGTGTGAAATAGCTAAGTTCAGCCGAACACAAACCAACAAGAATCATTAGCGGAGCAGTGGGAGGTACAGCTCGCCAGCTCGGACCTGTGGGTGCAGAGGGCACGCCTCCAGCAAGTCCAGCAGGCGGCCAAGGCCAGTGGAGCCCTGGACTAAGGGAGCCACCCATCGCTCTTTCACCGCTTTCCCCCACTCTCTGTTTTAATAATAAAGTTTGCTACTACTACTACTACTACTTCTCTCGAGGAGGGGAAGGATGGCACTCTATTCTGCAGCCCTTGCAGGAGCACATCTCAGCACCACGAGTTTCGGACGCCTCTCGTTCTCTCCCTTTTTCCTTGCCCCCATCCAAGCCCATGAAAAGCAAGAAGATAACTAAGGTCGGTGTAAGCCTGTTCCTAGAAAAGCATGATTGAAATCAGACTGCAGTATTCATTTCTCTGCACTGCGCTTCGTCAATGGTTTTATGCATTGAAACACAAAAGCAACTGGAATGTCAATGCATTTCTCCGCAACACTCTGTATATCATAAGCAGTGGCGTACAAACTATTTTATAAATAAATATATTGTTACGGGGAGTATTTACGCTACAGTAAATGACTAGCACTTGTCTAGTCAAGACTGCACAGAGCGCACAGGGTTCAGCAGGTTTTCTGTCCGACAGGAGAGCCTCTGATCGAGCCCCACTACAACGTCTTTGTCTTCGCCATTGCTCGTGACATTATCCCCGGTCAGTGAAGCACCGTCCCGGTGCTTGTTGTGGTAAAAATGGGTTATCACAGTTGTAACGCTTGAGGCGGGAAACATGTACTATGTCACTTCGTGGTGTGGCAGTCGATGAGGTGGATTCCATGGGAGTTATCTCATAGGTGACAGGAGTCAGCTGGCGCAGCACGCGGCAGGGCCCGACGTACCGCGACATTAACTTTTCACAGAGGCCGACACGACGAGATGGGAGCCAGAGAAGGACGAGAGAGCCCGGTGGAAAATCAGTATCCCGGTGTCGACGATCGTAAATGGCCTTTTGTGCGGTCTGCGATGACGAGAGCCGAGCGCGGGCGACTGTGCGCGCGAGGAGCGCACGCGTGATGGCATCGGGCACATAGGAAGTCGTAGAGTGGGAGGCCGGATCAGAAGGGAGCAAGGTGTCAAAGGGTAGTAAAGAATGGCGTCCAAAGAGAAGATAGAAGGGTGAATAGCCGGCAGTGTCATGACGCGAGGAGTTTTATGCAAATGTGACGAACGGAAGGGCAACGTCCCAATCGTGGTGGTCATCGGAAACATACATGGAAAGCATGTCGGTCAGTGTACGGTTGAGGCATTCGGTGAGTCCATTGGTTTGAGGGTGGTATGAGGTGGTGAAATTGTGATGAGTAGCACATGATCGAAGTAGGTCGTTAACCACACAAGACAGGAAGCAGCGACCGCGATCTGTGAGTAGTTGACGTGGAGCACCATGTTGGAGGATGACGTCGTACAGTAGGAAGTCGGCTACGTCTGTGGCGCAGCTGGTTGGCAACGCTCGAGCGATTGCATATCGCATGGTATAATCTGTCGCGACTGCAATCCATTTGTTGCCTTTCGTGGACATTGGAAAGGCACCGAGCAAGTCCAGGCCCACTCGATAAAACGGCTCGGTTGGAACGTCAATCGGCTGAAGGAGACAGCAGGTTGAGTGGCAGGTTTCCTGCGACGCTGACGCAGGTCACAAGATGTTACGTAGCGGCGAACGGAACGATAAAGGCCCTTCCAGAAAAAACGTCGTCGTATGCGATCATAGGTTCTGGAGACGCCTAAGTGCCCGGAAGTTGGGGCGTCATGAAACTGGACGAGGACATCCCTGCGCAGATGAGCAGATGATGCGGGACAAGGAGCAGGAGTTCTGCGCCGTCGGGGTGCATGTTGCGGCGGTAAAGAACGTTATCCGGAAGCAAGAACGTGTTGAGTGAAGGGTGGAGGGTTCCGGATTGCAGACGATCAATAACAGAGAGAAACGATGGATCTCTACGTTTCGTCGGCCACATAGATGAAGTCTGTTATTGCTAAGACGTAGGTGGTCGAGGTCTGTTTCAGTGTAGTCGGATGGTTCAACAGGGTGGCGGGATAGGCAGTCGGCGTCATTGTGTAACTTGCCAGATTTGTACACTACAGAGAACGTGTACTCATGTAATCGTAATGCCCAACGGCCGAGCCTCCCTGCGGGGTCTTTAAGTGTTGAGAGCCAGCAGAGCGCATGATGGTCTGTTATGACCACGAACGGGCGTCCGTATAGCTACGGACGGAATTTCGCGACAGCCCAGACGAGAGCTAGGCACTTACGCTCAGAAATGGTGTAATTATTTTCCGGCTGTGACAGAAGACGACTGGCATACGCTATCACACGGTTGGCTCCATTCTGTGTTTGGGCGAGGATAGCACCAATGCCATGGCCGCTTGCGTCGGTGCGAAGCTCAGTTCTAGCAGCTGGGTCAAAATGAGCCAGCACAGGTGGTGAAGTGAGGGCAGGAATCAGGCCACGCAAAGGAAGTCGCTTGGTCCGAGCCCCAAGAAAAGGTCGCATCCTGTTTGAGTATGTTCGTGAGTGGTCGAGCAATGTCCGCGAAGTTGAGAACAAAGCGGCGAAAGTAGGAGCAGAGCCCAAGAAATCTGCGTACTTCCTGCGTGGACCGTGGAACCGGGAACTTGCGGACGGCACGGACTTTGTCAGGGTCCGGTTGGACACCAGTATCATCGACTAGGTGTCCAAGTATAATAATTTGATCTGGCGGCGCCCAAATGTGCACTTAGATGAATTGAGCTGGAGGCCAGCCCGGCGAAATGTGGCGAGAATGGCTGACAGACGAGGGAGGTTGCTTTCAACGCTGGGCGAGAAAACGATGACGTCGTCGAGATAACAAAGACAAGTCGACCATTTAAGACCGCGTAGAAGAGTCTCCATCATGCGTTCAATAGTTGCAGGTGCATTACACAACCCAAAAGGCATGACCTTAAATTGGTAGAGGCCGTCGGGTGTGATGAATGCGGTCTTCTCACGGTCGCGGTCATCGACAGCAATTTGCCAGTATACCGAGCGGCGATCTAGCGACGAGAAATATTTGGCACCATTGAGGCAGTCGAGCACATCAAGAATTCGTGGGAGAGGATACACATCCTTCTTCATTACCTGATTGAGATGGCCATTATCGACGCAAAACCGCCGCCAGCTATTGTCTTTATTTTTCACAAGCACTACAAGGGATGCCCAAGGGCTAGAGGAAGGCTCGATCACATCTTTATCAAGCATTATAGAGGATTTCCGGCGGTCCTTGTCGTCAATGCAGCCTAGCCTCCCGGAGCTGCACTGGCTAGTTTCCCGGGTGGTGTCCAGAGTAAGCCGGAGAGGTAGAGCGACGGAGTTGAGGGGAGCGCGACTGACGACTATGAGGTGACGACGATCCGCTAGACCCGTGTCCTTGTGCGGCAATATCGGCGTACGTCGAGTCGGAGCGCGAAGAGAGACGGTGAGGTTCACGGGCCGGAATGTGGTCGTCGAGAACGGATGGGCTAGAATACGGGCCACGATCTTGGCGGTGGTCACCGAGGAAGCTTGGTCGGTAATAACGACGACTGCGGCAGTGGCGTGAAATGTGGCCGACTCTAGAGCAAGAAAAACAGATCGGTCGATCGTCTGGCGTCCACCACTCAGATGGGTTTCTGTAGCGGGGTGTGAACCGGGGAGCGGATGTGGCAGTAGCAATAATTGGGGCAGTGTGGTGTTCAGTGTGAGGACCGGTAGCGCACATGGGCGGAGGTGCGTGACTGGTGGCTTGTGGAAGTAGAACGCCCATATTGGCAACCTCTTGACGGACGACGGCTTGAATGAGGAATATTGTCGCCAAATGGTCGTGAGCAGGTGCCTGATAAGCGGCTGGAGTCGTGGCTTCGAGCTCCTGGAGAAAAATCCTGGCCAGGTTGTTAGGCGTCGAGAACGGAGGGGTCGTCACGGGATCTTCGCACGAGGAGGTCGCAGCTGTGTTCGAGAGTCTGTTAAAGCGTTGAGTAATCCGCCTGCCTTTTGCTTGTTGAAACCGCCGGTATTCTGTTATGATGGAGTCAACCGTGCTGCAGTGCTTACACATAAGTATGTTGAAGGCATCGTCAGCTATGCCTTTCAACACGTGGCCAACCTTGTGGCCAACCTCATGGACAACACGTGGCCAACCTTGAAGACATGGCGCAGAGCCACGTGTTCTGCCACCAGGAGTTTGGAAGGAGCTTTCACGATGCACGCACCAGGAATGCACTGCCAGCACTTCCTAAGTAGCGAGTGCAAGATAACCATGAACTGGCGTTTTAGGGCCACCTTTACCAACGTTCCATATCAATTTTCCTTTTTTTTTATCGCCCTTCGTCATTGATTCGGACATGACTCGCACGCCGTTGCGCTGCTGTTATCGCTGCGACATGCCTCTCGGCGCTTTGCGTCATACAAACAATGGAACATGAAATCGAACATAATATACGGACCCTGCATTGCCTGCGCGAAGTAAAATCCAAGAGCGCGGTGCTGACGGCGCGCGCTGTAGTGCGAAATTGAGAACGAAAGTGCGGCACTCTCGAACTAGAGCAAAAAGGGCAGCCAAATTAGAGATTTCCACACTCTTCCCGTCCTGATCCCTCTGCAGTCTCATCAGCCGAACAAAAGAAGCGCTGGAGCAGCCTGGGTTGAACCCTTCTGGCTGCTGCATGGTGACCTAGCTGCGAGCTATGGACGCTGGTGATAGCACGGGGAATTCTATATCGCCATGCAAATGTCGTCTTGGCATTAGTTTTGGTAGCCAGGGTCGCAGGAAATTTGACCCAACCCTTCTACCGGCCAGCGACAGTATTGAGAGAGCTACTTCATGGACAGTGTCGGTAACCGATATCTAGGCCGTTCCGATGGATGCTTCGCTTCCGACAGACCTCTTGACGCTACAGGCCGGTGGCGAGGGGCGGACAATGCGCAATTCGTTCCTCTCCGTTGAATGAGCACTGGCACGCTCCATTGTACCCGAGTCTCCTCCAGTTCGTAGTGTAGCCAGCAAAAGGTCTGCTTAGAAAGCCGGCAGTGACGGTGCAATTGATTTTCTGTCATCTAACGCGTATCGTACCTCCAGTCGTCGTCGACATAAGAGCAACTCGAAAGGACCTGAAGGCGATCTCGTTGGTTTGCATCCACGGTGGGAAAAAACAACGCTAAGATAAGAGCAACGCCAATCAGATGACAAGGGCAAGTGATAGCCTCCGAAGCAACCAACGCCAGGCGCGCGCGAGTTTCCGGCGCAGCGCGGCCGGCGCCAGGGTCGCAAGCCAACAGCCAAGCCAGAGCAACCGAACCCAAAGCGAACTACCTTTTCACCAGTTCCGCTCTTAGCCGACGACGGGTTCGCTTTGGAAATGATTGAATGCGTGATCTATTTATAATTTGCGGTGCCGCCCCACTCTCTCGGACCCCCGGAGAAGCAAGCAGATTTCTGACCAATCACATAAGGCCAAGTGAACCCTTCGCCTTCCAAACCGTTATAAGATTACGCCCCAGGTTCGAATAATAGTTTGCCGACGGTAGGGTGGCTATTGTAGTCACCCTACCGACGGTAAACTACTGTAAACGCATTCTGCGACTTCAACATTTCTTGGCTACGAGACATGTCAATGGCAATACAACTTGCTCACCAAAAAGAAACTGCCGGTTATATATGTTTTCCAATTTATCTTCGTTACATTGTTCCTAATGCTCAGAAAAAAGCGAATATTGAAATTCGAAATTCGAACGGAAGCGAATACCGAACTGCATAATATCCGATCGAATATAAAAAAAAGGAATATTCGCTCAATCCAAGCAATAACTATGGGAAACGGTACTTCAGACCTTTAACAATGTCCCATAGGAATTCCGACAGTTCGAGTGGTGACATAATTGTTGAATTCTTTCTATTCTCCTTTTCTTATCGCCGGTCTCGTGCCGAGCATCCGTTTTAACGCAGAGGAGTTATTAATGTCGAGCAGTTTTTAACTACCTCCCCGGATTTTTTGCTTTGTCGTCAATGCAGCATTCGCACAGCAGCCGGTTGTATTGTGAGCAGCTGCGTACGTAGGTCGTACGTTCTCTCCTCTGGCATACACCAGATGACGCATGGCGTGGTGCGCGCTAACAGAAACTGGAACGTGAAGCATTCTTCGCCTCTTAACGACCAGGCACTTTGCTGTGAGTAGGTAGGTTCCCGTATCGCCTCTATGGAGCTTCTTCAATAAAAAAAAATGCTACAGAACCCATCTCACGATGCCAATCGACGGTAATGCGTTGGCATCGAATCAATATAGCCACACAACGCATTGCACCGTCGAAACGAGTTACGTATGAGACTTGTACTGTAGGGCGACTCCTCTTTTGCGCGTCGATGATGATGATGATGATGATGATGATGATGATGAAGTGGTGCCTTTCCCTTTGAAACGGACGGCCGTTACAATGACGGCCGTCCCTAAGAACCCTGGGCGCAATCTATCGCCGCCGGCGCGAAGCCTGGGGTGGCGTCGGAAGAGCATGGCGCACCGGCGCGTCTGAACGCTGAGAAACGCGTCATGCGGCAACCGGGCCCCTGTCTGGCGCTTCTTTCTGGACACTCTGCGCCGTCTAGTAGTGACAGGTGCTCGGGTTACCGGGCAGAACCCGAACGACCAAGCTCAACGAGCTAGGCATTCATAATACATTCAACGAAATCGTAGAAGCTCAAAAAATCTCGCAAATTGTAAGGCTGTCTTCCACTGAAGCTGGGCGACGATTACTAGCACACCTCGGGCTCCAATCTCCCGTAACCCAAGAATGCTCGCGACAGCTCCCCGAAGAGCTGCGCTCAAAATTTACAGTATTCCCGATACCCCGTAACATGCATCCCACACATAACGTGGGGAGACGTCAGGCACGAGCGCGAGCCCTATACTCAGTACCGCAGCCGCCATGGAGGATAACGTGGCCTTCGTAGACGCAGCGCAGTACGGATATACGGACCACTTTGTCTCGGTAGTAACAACATTCAAAGGCGAACACTTGTCGTCTATGACTTTATTAAATTCAAACGCTAATGGTGCGGAGCAGGTCGCTGTGGCACTAGCTCTCGCTGCCACCGACCGCACCGCCATTTACACAGATTCGCGCGCAACCGCACGGGCCTTCATGACGGGCTCGGTTTGTCGGGAAGCCGCGCGCGTTCTATGTGCTGCCAATTAGTCAGACAAAAAGCAAATCATCTGGTTCCCGGCACACGTTGGCCGACACGTGCACGGAACCATCCTTAATGCCAACGAGTTGGCTCATTCCCGGGCGCGAGGTCTCACATTCCACGCCGGGGAGAACCACTCGGAGGCTGAGGACGTTACTAGGTACTTCAGAGATCCGTTGTTAACCTTTAATGAAATCTGCAAACATTACCAGTTGGAGCGGCGGAAGTACCCACTCCCGCACCCACACTTAAACAGAGCTCAGTCTATCACTCTACGTCTGTTACAGACGGAGGCGTATGCATCGCCTCTAAAATGTTCTAAATACATGGATGGCATAGAGCCGGGGTGCCCGCGCTGTGGCCACCCTAAATGTACCTTACAACACATGCTGTGGCAATGCCCTTCGTTGCGCGATAGCAGCGAGTCTCCCTCTACGGAGGCGGACTGGAACTATCTTCTCACTAGCCACGACAAAAGAGACCAGCTTAGGGCCATCCAGAGGGCCCGCGACATGGCCGTGGAGTTCAACCTCCCCGTCCCGTCGTGGGAGTGGCCCACCGGTGTCACCCCCTAACGGGGGTCGAGCGCCGCCTCCGGATAATAATAAAGTTCTTTGCCTGCCTGCCTGCGTCTAGTAGCGCTGCCGAGAAGTTCGCGCGTGGCCTCCGAGACTAGAAGCGTGGCGCGGCGATGCATGCACACGCTGGGAATTGTTCCCTCGCTTGCTGCACATTCAGTGGTACATACTCAGTGAATTACGTTGGTGAGGCGTTCGTTGAAGAGCGGCACAAGTGTCCAGTGCGTTCGTGGTGCAGATCACTAACGCATTGGCGTGAAAGGCGTTTATTGAAAGGCGGCGCATTTGTCTCACAGCCTGCTAATGCGTCGGGTTGCTGTCCTTGAGGAACCCTCGTGAAGTGGGTTCAATTCCGCTCAGCATCGGAGAAATGTAGGGGATCTTTTTCGGCATTGTAGAGCGGATGAAGGCCGGACCACCGGCCGAAACGCCAGTAAAATAATAATATTTTTGTTGTTAAACGTGTGAACATTTCTTCCATAATATTTTCTTCGGGTTCAGCGTAAACTCCTAATAGACTATATATATATATATATATATATATATATATATATAACGCTTAGATCCCATGTTTCTCCACGATAGGGCTCACATCTATAGCGTTAAGCGGAGGTATATACAGGTATGGAACATCATATATAACTAAATTCTGAGGTTTTACGTGCCAAAACCACGACATGATCATGAGCCACGCCATAGTGGGGGACTCCGCCATAATTTTGACCACCTGGAGTGGTCTTTAACGTACATCCGATGCACGGTACACTGGCGTTTTTGCATTTCGCTCCCATCGAAATGCGGCAGTGTATATAGGAAACATCTATAGACAAACAAAATAAACCAGGGCGGCACACGCGCAACACTTTCACGGCGCTGATCGAGACGTTAAGAAAACGGAGGCTGACGTTCCATCTCGGAAGTGCTCTCATTGTCCGAGCGCTGCATTTGTGCGGCGGCTGCCGTCTATTTCGGGCCGCTCTCCCGAGACGGTACAGTGCGCGCGCCGGCCGAACAGGTGCCTCGGCTGCCGGGAGTGGCGGGAACAGTCTCCGCCGGACTTACACAACGCGCTGCACGACCGCTCGGCGTGAGTTGTCTTCGTTCTTGCTGGAGGGAGCGCGGTGGAAGCGCTTACGCAATCGTCGGTCGACGGCGGCGGCGCGTTTTCGGCCATGCATGCATCATCTTGGCAATGCGTGGCTCTCGATCCGCAAGTCGGTCACCGAAGGGTCAAAAACGCTCGATGCGGAAACGTGCGTCCGCACGTGAAGTGGCACTGACGCAAGTGTCTATCGATCACACATCGCGCCCTTTCAGGCGCGCGTTGCCCGTGCAAGTGGGAATTGGGTTGAGCGAGCGCCGCATGCAGCCTCCTATCGTCTCTCGACAGGTGGGGAATTTTAGTCCGAAGCGGAGCTTATATAGCGAGTGAAGAATTATAGCCATCGCTCTATTTCATTGACCCCTTCTTCGATAGAAAACGACAGGAACATTATTTCTTACCAACACCGCATAAATAGGAGTTCGTAAGAAATAAACTTCAGTCGTGAGTCAGCGCTCGTGTTACGTCTTTCTTCTTTGTCCCTGTTGATTCGTTCGCGCCGTAAGTAAAGATGCAGATGTGCCGACTCACCCAGCTAGCTAAACTGTACTTAATTCTGTTAAAATCAATAAACATTCTGTCTTCGACCATAAACGAAAGAATTAATTTTTTAAAATGAAAGAATATTTTTCATCCATTCGAAGAATCGGGGGGGGGGGGGGGGGTCTGTAGTTAAAGTAGAAATTTTCCGTTTTATTATTTTTTTTTCAGATTTATTTTTTTACAGTGTACGTCTTTTGCATTAGAGTGCTCAACTTGTCCCTCTCGCTGTTCTTGAGACCCTATCACGGGGTACCGCACGTGACTGTAATGACGATCAGGCCTTGTATTATTTTTAGCGTGTCCTGTTCCTTCAAGCCGTGCTTTCGGTTGGTCACCCTTCGCACCAGGTTCACCACTCGGATAACTGTCTCTTGCAACTTTTCAACGGTGCCGAGACTGGCACCGTCCTTCTGTAAAGGGAGGCCCCGGATACGAAGTTCGTCCCCCTCAGGTATGGTGACTCCGTGCAGGGTCAATGTTGAGTCCGGTATCTCCTGGGGCCTTCTCGTTCTCTTTGTCAGGATTAGAAGCTCCGACTTTTCCGCGGCCCATGAGAGACCGCCGCGGTGTAGGCGAGACTCGGTCCTGTTGATAGCTTCTTGTAAGTGCGCCTGGTTGTTTGCCTGCCGATCCCGTGCACGTCCACACGGTCAGGTCATCCACTTATATAGCGTGGTGAATAGTTCGATAGTCCTCTCATCACTATATAGAACAGTAACGGAGAGATCTCCGAGCCTGCCCCCCCCCCCCTCCCGGGGGGGGGGGGGGAGGAGGAGGGTTCCTTTTTTCGGTATTTGAATCTTTTTGGTCCTGAGGTTCTCCCGGCCTATGGTCGCCGTTAGATCCTTCAGGAACTCCCCGACGTAGCTGTAGGTCCTGCGTCCGCAGTTGGGATGTTATAGGCTGTTCAGTACCGTTTCCTGGGACGTTGTCGAATGCCAGGATGGCACTCTTGTGGCGGGTGCTGAGGCCGTCGATGACTTATTCTTTCCGCTGAAGTAGAATGTCCTGGGTGGAGAGCTGACGCCGGAGAAACGAACATAGTGTTCGGCAGGTGGCCCCCTTCTTCCAGGTAGGAAATATAGTCGATTGTGGACCATGTGCTCGAAGAGTGCCCCCCCCCCCCCCCCCCCCCCCCTTGCACGAAGTTAGGGATATCGTGCGCAGGTTCTGTAGCTTGATGGGCTTGCTGGGTTTCGGGATCATCGTTAAGTCTGAGTGCTTAAGGAGGCTGATATGCTGCTGGTCTCCCAACGTTTATTGATGTACGGGGGCGAATCAGAAAGTCTTTGCCCCTATTTTTTAATGCCAAATTACGGCTGTAAATACGACGTAAACATATATATTTCCAGCGGTGGGCCTTTCTTGGACCGGCCAGGCATTATCTGCTGGTAGCTCCCCGGCACGGCGCTGCTGTCATTTGTTGAAGATGGCGGTTGTGTTTCACACGTCCACGGCGTACGAGCAACGAAGTGTGATTCGTTTTCTATGGAGCAAGGGACGAGCGCCCATTGAAATCCACAGGGAAATGCAGTCCACGTATGTGGAAAGGTGTCTCGCTTTGAGAAGTGTGAGGTGGTGGTGTTGTGAGTTCAAGTTCAACGATGAAGACATGACAGCAGTCCGACGGTGGTTCCACAGTCAGCCGGACGAATTCTCCCACAGGGGCATCTCAAATATAGTGCTGTGATGAGAAAAATGTCTGAACCGGTGTGGGGACTATACATGGAAAAATTGTGTAACGTACGTAGAATAGTGCGTATATTTGTAATTACCGGTGTGTACCTTATTTTGGATAACAAAAAAATAGGGGCAAAGACTTTCTGATTCGCCCTCGTATTTTATAAACTTGTACCTTATTTTGGATAACAAAAAAAAAATAGGGGCAAAGACTTTCTGATTCGCCCTCGTATTTTATAAACTATCTGTTGCTCCCATCCAGGTTACGGTGAGTCTTGTTGCTCATTTTGTCCCGTCCGGGCGTCGTGTTTATCATGAGGTTTCTTAAGGCTGTCACGATTTACGCCTTGGTAAAAGGTTGGTCTAGATCCGGGTTTAGACCCCTATCTGGGATCATTACAGGGAGGGTTACAATCGCAGTAAATCATGCATAGTTTGGATGTATACTCAGGTAAAGAGGCATATAAAGTTCTAAAATGCATATCTAATGCACATTCAAATTTATGAATATCCTCTTTATCGGCAATAGAGTTGGATAGTGTATTCTACAATTCTATTACGTCAGGAAAAAAAATTAGTAATGGAACCCATCGGCCCGCGATAAATAAGGCTCAATGGCTCTACTATTATTTGTTCGCACACTTCTTCATGGATGTCGAATATACCTGCCTTTATGTATATCCCTCTTTTTTGCTGCAAAATCTGTCAAAGAAACTTTAATCGATTGTGATGATGATGTGGGCCCAGGCCTGAAGCACACAGGGATGGCACAATAAGCACAGGTATACGCTCTAATGACACGGGGACGGAACCAGGGCAACGTACACGATGACACACACGATACACTTCATGGTTGTCTGTCGCTTAGATAGCCATGCACAGCGTCAATGTAGGATGACGTCTGATTGCGTGTCGGTGCCACACACTCACGGCACGAGGAGTCGCCATGATGATTCTGTAGCAGCGGGTGGCGCAGGGGATGAAGACCGGGGCCGAGGCCCGGCCCATGACGAGCCACTTGCGTGACAGCTGGGTCGGGACGTCTGGCCACTAGAGATGGGTCGCTCAGGAGCGAGCCGTATCTTGTGAGCGGCTCTTTTTAAAGAGCGAGTGAGCCGTGTTTCAGTAAAAGTGAGCGGCGGTTCTTTCGGAGAAAGGGAGCCAGTTCTCTCTCGTTCAGTGAGCCGTGCCGAACCGTTCCGTCAGAGCCGGGTCTTCTGCTGGGCTGGGTTAGGGTGCCTCGATGTCAAGGCCGCCTTCCGCCGTACAGGGTGGTGACACCTTTTGACTAGGCCCGCGCCGCACCTCCGCCATATTGTGTCGGAGCTGTCGAAGCGGCCGTACATGTGCGTGCTTTCCGTGCAGCGTGGTCGTGTTGCCTGGTGTTTGTTATTCCAACGATGCTGCGCACGTGTTTACTAAATTGACTTTTCGGGCTCGCGACGTAAGATTAAAGGTGCTTGACAATTTTATCGCTATAAATACTCCGCCATGCGCGTTTGCTGCGCACCTTTGAGCACCAGCTCCACGGGAAAACGACACCCATGTGTGATATTTCTCCGCGACCCAGAACGCAGCACCAAGTCCACAAGAACTTTGTCATCTAAGCCATGATGTCAAATTTGTCTTCGCGTGAAACGGTCTTCAGGAAATTTTCTGATGCACTGCGCGTTTGCCGTCTAAATCATTCGATCAAGGTGATGAGACGCCTGCTCATTCTCAATGTGTCATTTCGAACAATCCCATGCACTGAGCATCCAAGTGTCAGGAAAATGTTCTTAAGGAGTTTTGTCTTGTTGCGGCTCAGCATTTATACTTGCATTGATTGTATCAGCCAGATATAACGATGGAGATGGAATATGGAAGTAAAACCACCGCAGCTGTAAACTTGAACTGATCTGTTTTGATTGTAGCGATTTGGGCCTGTTGGTTGTACATCGGAAATAGTTTGAAGCGCAAATACACAGACACAAAAGAGCACATGAGACACAGACGAGCGCAATCTTGCAAACACGAATGCCATGGCCAAACGAAGGAACGAAGCCTCCAAACATTAGGCTAACGTCATGCGGCTTAGCATTCTGCATAAGGGAAAGGCACCTGCAGCATGACGTTAGTCTAACGTTTGGAGGCTTCGTTCCTTCGTTTGGCCATGACATTCGTGTTTGCAAGATTGCGCTCGTCGGTGTCTGATGTGCTCTTTTGTGTCTGTGTATTTGCGCTTCAAACTATTTCTGTTTTGATGCTTGTAATAAGCATATTAACTTGAGCTTTGCTTTGTCAATGCTCTCGAGTTTGTGTGCATGGCCTCCTGTGGCTTCAGGCAGCCTGAACGTGTTGGTGAGCAACCTTGAACTACATTTGGGTTTTCGGGTTTTGTTCCTCTCTGGTTTTACTCAAGTAACAGCATTTCTAAGTATTCCGGAATTTTTTTAAATCCGCTAAGGCCGATAGCGTACTTGTCTTTCAGCTGAATTATCCGAATAGGTGGACAATAATATCACGAGAAATCAAAACTCCTATTCAAAAATGAAACATTTGCTAATTAACTTCATGATTAGTTACTTTATGGCACATATTGCAATTTACGAATTGTAGCCGGTGGGTGTCAAAACTGATCAACAAGAAGAAAGTAAAGTACATACGAAATTATAACGTTGAAAACATTGAGAAAGCAGTAAAATATGGACGCAGCATCAAATCAGTGAGAAGAAAACTTAGCATAGGGCTAGGCAAGGTGTATGCACTGAAAGATGAAGTGTCATACGAAGCTTTATCGGCTAGTTGCTTGCTTGCTAAGCTCACGTACTACATGACGCCCGCTGCTAAAAGGATGTTCCACATCCGGCGCCATGGCGATGAGTGGTGCCGCGGTTGCACGCGTAATGCGGAATGTGTGGGCTCTGAAGATCGAATTGAACATCTTCTCATTTCTGGCACAGGGAAACATATAGTTTGCACGGAGTCCGTGTGCTAAAGAAATTAAGTTTACACGCATTATTTGACGCATATAATATAATACCGTCCGCAACCGAGCTCCGGACAAGTGAGGAGCTTAAAAATGAGAAAACAACATTTTTATTTTTGGAGGGCACCACGACAATGGCAGTAATGTAACAAGGGAAAAGCACGTCACCAGAGGGACGTACAGTGTTTTGTTCGTTAAAGGGGATGAGTGCGGTACTGAAACACCGCACAATGTTTTAAAGGCTTGCAAACATTGGTGAGACTGGCCAAATAATAACCGGAGACAGCAAAACCGTACGGTATAGGCTGCATAACAGCGAGCCGTTCGCATTGATTGACTGGTAACTATTGATCAAAGTTATCTGCCCCGTGTGTTCGCTGAGCCACTAGTGCCCCTGCGCCGTAACCGCAGTCAGCTAGCTCACCTGCATCGCTCCCTCTAGACTTGAATAAATGTTGTTATCCTTTACTTTCGAAAGAAGTAAACATTTTGCAAGAATATTCGCCAATTTCTAATAGCGAATTGTCAAATCGCATACGAATCGAGTAGTACATACTATTCGATTCGTATTCGAAATTTCGTATATTCTGGCACCCTTTCATTTGTAACTATCATTGAGTGCATGCAGAACATGCAAGTTCCGATAACAGTGGATGCATTAGATATCAGTGGTGATTACACACCCCGGACCACCGCAGTTAGTTGCACCGACTGAGCTTATCAAGTGGATAGCATGTAGTTCCAGATGAATGGAATTTGTGTTGTCGGCCCATTAAAAAAAATCAAAATTCGGCGGAACCCATCTAACGCGATGACTGTTGCTGGCAATGTGCTTAGCAAGGAACCAATACAGCGACACTAATTATTGCCACCGTCGAAGAGAGTTACGTATGATGCATGTGTACTGCAGCGGGTCTCCTTTTTCGCGCTTCCCTAAGAACACTCGGCGTCATCTAGCGCCGCCGCCACGAAGCCTGCGCGTGGCCTCCGAAATGCGTGGCGCGCAGGTGTGTGCGAACGCTGAGAGAACGCGTCATGCGACAACCAAGCTCCTCTCTCACGCGTCTTTCCGCTGCGCCATCTAGTGGCCCTGCCCAGAAGTCCGCGCATGGCCTCTGAGATGAGAAGCGCGCCGGTGCCTGCGAATGCTGAGAATTGTTACGTCGCTTGCCGTACACTCAGTGGCATATGCTCAGTGACCCAAGTCGGCTGAGAGGTTCGTTGAAAGCGACAGCATAGCCGAGTGCATTTGTGTCACAGACTGCTAATGCGTTGGGTTGCTGTCCTTGAGGAACCCTTGTGACGTGGCTTCGATTCCGCTCAGCATCTGAGAAATCAAAGGGATCTTTTTCGTCATTGTAGAGGCGGCACATTCCGAGTGGCACACACACCTAGTTACCCATGTTCATTGACGTTCATTGAAGAGAGGCAGACACTTAATGGCACATAGCCAGTGCTCCAAGTCGGCGCCAAAGAATTTCTTAGAACAGCGGTGCCTACCCAGTCCCGCATCTAGAGTGACCCACGTCGGCGTGAAAGAGGTTCGTTGAAGAGCGGCCGGTATATGCACATGAATGAATAAACTTTATTGTGCGAAGAGTGGCTGGTGTGGTTATTCTCGGGTGGAGCCCTCTTGTAGAGCCCCACTGGCCGCGGCGGCTCGCCGTAGGCCTGGTCCAGGGCGACGTCGCCAGTTGGCTTCCCAGTGCCAGCTCGGAAAGCCGTGCCTCCCAAGACCCCGTTGTGAGTGTCTGTGATGAGCTCACCAGCCTGGATACTGCCTCGGCTGGGCGTTCCGTACACTGGTATGTAACGTGTGTCAGTGTGGCGGTGTGGTCGTTGCACCAGGGGCATACACTGGTTGTGTATACCTCTGGAAACATTGCGTGCAACCTTGATATATGCGGGTAAGTGTTGGTTTGAAGGCGGCGCCAGTCCCTGGCTTGTTGGCTGCTTAACTTGGGATGTGGAGGCGCGTACTTCCGTCTGGTCAGGCGCTAGTCCTCCAAGATCTGCCTGCTCGTGATGGGATCTCCATGGTGGTTCCATATACTCATTTCCACATGCTCAGTGACCCAAGTTAGTCCGATGGTTGGTCTCGAACCCTGTTCCCTCAGCATAGCAGCCCGATGCGCTACCCATTCGACCACGGACTAGCCAGTGACAGAGGCCCTAGGGGGGAAAACGGTTATATTCAGGCATACATAGATACAAACATAGATAGTTGGCCCCCGGAAAGTGCGCGAAGTACCGTAAGAATGCCAACGCATTAAAAAACATTCCCAATACCCAAAATTCTCTTGCACCACTCCCTAGTGAAAGACACAAATGCAAGAGAGAGGAAGCGAGAAAGAAAGAAAAGAGGGAGGGGGAGATAACAGCAACATGTTGCAGCTGTATGAATTCTTTCTTCACCATAACGTGAGACAACTTCCGTAAGCACAACTTCCTCATTCCAGTACCCAAGAAGAAACTGCACATACTCATAATTAGAGAGAAATAACTCTCCATTTCTAATAACGAAAATACGGCAAACTCATATTTACAGGTGCTTCAGGTGGGGATGTGCTCAGCCTGGTGCCCAGCTTCTTGTGGAAGTTGTCATATGGGATTCTTCTTGTGTGGATTCTTCATATGTCTTCTTGTGGGTGTCACATGGGAAATTGCCCCAATTTGCACCAAATGTGTTTATGCTAACAGTGTTTCGACAGTGTTTTGCATGGTGCAGGCTCCTTTCGCCAATCTTTTCTCCCCTAAAGAAAGTCCAGTGTCGGGCTGGGAGAAGACTGCACCTAAAAAAATATTAAATTGTGGGGTTTTACGTGCCAAAACCACGATCTGATTATGAGGCACGCGTATTTTACCCCTGGGTACCAGTGGTCAGCGGCAGTGAGTTTCGAACGAACGTACGCCCTCCTGCCCACTCTACCACGAGGCCACGGCGGCGGACTACGGCTGCGGAGTATGCGTGTACACGGATGCATGGCTCTGTAAGTGCTCAGTGTGCGCACGCGCGTTTGTTTATTTGTGTGTATGCGTGTGCGTACGTTTGTGTTTGTTGTGTTCTTCTATGGCGCGTTTCGTGGCTAAAATATATACTGTACTTAGTCCAAGATAGAGAGATAAGGTCGTGTGACTTGTATACATTCCAACTCGGCGTGGCCCTGGACGACGAAGCGTCACACAACCAACCGGTGTATGCTGAAGGCCACAAAGGCGCCTGGTCGCGTTCGATCGAATGCTGAATAAAAATACGCATCCCCTAATTAATATACCGGGGTTAACTTTTGCACGAAAGAAATGCAGGCAGCAAGAAAACACACACACACAAACCCACAGCGGATACCGCTACCTTCTGAAGAACAACATAGTTGCCCAAGAGTGTGAACGGAGGTTCATCCGTCTAGCTGAGTTTGTGGGCCTGGCACGCGAATAATGTGGAAACTGTGGGTTTGGCTCCCACCGGCGACAAGTTGTCGTTTCGTCCGCTTTCATTTCCCTTTTCATTACTCTTTCTGCATTTCCATTAAAAACCACAGTTGCTTTCCTTGGCTTCATTGTGCGTTGTATTTATATGGTTGTGACTAACAAGAAAATCGAGTGTCTCATTTCCCCTTCATCAAACGACTTGATGCAATCAACGTCAAAGTGTGCCGGCTAAACTATACGTGGTGATCATTTTTATGTTTCCCGGAATTTTTATAAATCACCTGGGGGCAGACAGCGCAGTTCTTGTCCTTGAGCTGAATTGTTCGAACAAGCGGACATTGCTTGCACGAGAAATCAAAACACGTGTTACACTAATTAACAAGGATACATTAATTAATTAATTAATTAATTTACGGGATGTATTGCAATTTACGAATTGTGGCCGGTGAAATTGGAAGACGTATCTACTTGAATTAAATCTTCAGGATGACACTAGTTTCTAGATATATACATAATCGTTCCAGTTACTTGTGTGCTTCAGTGCATGCAAGAGCGTTTTGTTAAAAAAAATTCCCGCGCTACTGGCCGCTCGAGGAATTTGGCGTGTATTCGCGGGCTTCTTTCAAGCTCGGAAACACCCTTTTATGTAGCACGCATTGAGCAGCAGAAAGCGGAATAAAAAAAATCTATCTCGAAGCGACGGTAAACAACATTACCTTGGTTCTGTCCAGCTATGTGGCATTTGCATATTTTTAAATCTTGGTGTCTGATAGTTGGGACACCCTGTATAGTTGATACCAAGTGGAGTGTCTTGCTTCATGTACTTCCTCAAGAAACGGGGTGTGTCGCCGTTTTCTTTTTCTTCTTTGTCCCTTGCCATTCATTCATTTCTGAAAGTGCTCATGAACAGCTGGAGTCCTTGGTGATGGTGCACTTGTGTAATACAAAAACTGAAAGGAATCAGGAAAACAAGAAAAATGAATGAACATCAAAACGGGCAGGCTGTCTTGTTGGGTTAAACGCGGGTTATACGGCTAGAGTTAAATTGAAAGCACAAAATATAGACAACTGTGGGATTACTTAAACACAGCGGGGCACAGCGAATACTAGAGCCGATGTTAGCTCTTAACAGGAAAAGTGATTATGGGCTAATTTATACGTAGGGTTAAACCAAAAAAACAAAATGCGCTAATTATTATTATTACTTATTTTTCTTCAGAAGTCGGTTTTGACTGAAAAGTGTCAGTGAAAGCAAACTTACCGGAAAGCTAAGACGGCGATCTGGGCGCAGTTGCGAGCCTATACATGCTCTCCGATGCAACGAGCCTGGTGGGGGGTCAATGTCACGCATCAGCCGACCACCTTAGCAATGTTTTTTTTTTTTTTTATTATTAGCGACCATTTTTCCTGCCTCTGCGACAAAAGCAAAAATTAGGGGAAGGAGGTGGGATGCAGAGAGGTCGGGGGGCCCTTGACCTTGCAGTCTTGGTGCTGCGTCCACTGCTGTGAATGATGCTGCTGGGAGAGACTGCCCTGATTGGCCATGGTGAAAGATGACACGGAAAGAGATGCTCAGGCGGAGAAGTCGCCGGCCTGGCCTGCCAGGCTAACCCCGCTTGTAGGGACATCATCACCACCCACCACCACCTTGCCCTTTTTTCGAGAAGACATGTGGGGCCCCACTGCAGAGAGAGAGAAAGAAAGAAAAAAATGTAGGGAGGTTAACCAGGTTGCACCTCGTTTGCTACCCTACACCAGGGAGGGGGTAAGCGGGAAGAAAAGGAAGAGCGAAAGGGACAAGGAACGGGATAAGAATAAGTTATGCGCGTACACACACCCCATCGTTCCCAGCTTTTCAATGGGGGTCGCCGTTATGACAAAAGCAAAGGCAGTAATGACGTAAGCTTTGTGGGCCGATTTTGTATTCCAATGAGCGTAGTGACGTAACAATGAAGTAATCCTGACTCTTGCACGGCTGGAGCCCGCCCACTGATGTATGTGTGTGGCGCGCCTTTCTCCACCTGCCTCACTGACCTGACAGTCACGCGATCTTGGGCCAGCGGTGGCTCGATAGGACGAGACGACGAGGCGCAGTGCACCTTGATCGGTCTTGCCTCAAGTACGTTTCAGATTTCATTTACTAGGAAGTATGTTAGTAGAGCGCTCCTATCACAGCCGTTGGGTGCTTGGTTCGAACCCAACTGATGACGTTTGTCTTTTTTTTTTCTTATGTTGTCCAGACGTTCAAGCGTGACGTTGCAAAGATAGCCCGATTCCTAGCTTATAACTGCTGAGCGCAAGAAAACTTTCAAGTTTACGTAAGGTTCAAGTCTATATAACACTTCAAGAATAGGCTTCGATATACGTTAAAGAATGCATTCAAGATTGGGTGGATGTACTACGTACATGGTTCGTATGTACGTGTACAGCAAGAAAGAAAACTTGTTAGTTTGAATTGAGAGCAAAAATCATCAAAAGAATTATTTCGCAGAATAGAATAAAAGAAGAAAAGATTGCTTGGTAAACAAGAGAGAAGGAGCAGCTGATGCCGTATTAGTGCGCCAACATCTCCTTCTATCATGTCAATAAAAAAATCGTGACGTTCAAGAAAAGACTGGTTATTGCCATTCCCTTCCCCTCCACCCTTCAAAGACTCATGGTTAAATTCAACCCTTATCCTACGCTCTCCTATCATTGTTGGTGGGATGTTCGTCCCTTGTTACTTTTGTGGACCAATCGATAAGTTCCCTCAGAAATCTCTCGGCGAAGCTTCCACGACAATAGTCCGTTTCTCGAGCGTGGTTGTCCCTTTCAATAAAATTTCGTGAATTTGAATTCTTAGCAGCTTAAACTCGTGGCAGCTGTACCTGATATCGCAAAACATCATATCGGCTTCGTGAAGGTGAAAGCTGACAGCGCTCGTGGTCTTGATGCGTTTCTCTCGAGTCATCACCGTAAGCACTGCTACAAGCTCCTCATCGGAGTCACGGGAAGAATATATAGCTGACTCTGCAGACATTACGGCCTTGAAGTCTCGGGGACAGAGAAGGAACACTGACCTCGCGCTCTCCATCTGCTAAGCAGGTTACGACGTATCGTGAATATCACAGCAAGCCGCGAAGCAACCCCGTACAGATCGAACCATTTTCGGTGTATATACCTCCGTGATCCGGGCACTGCCCCCCCCCCCCCCCCCCCCAGGAAGGAAGCGGCGCATGTGTAGGAGGGAGAGGGCATTGTTTACACCTGTCCCGCTAAACACGTTCACGCTGCACGATTTAGCGACGGTGGTATCGCGCGTTCGTGGTGAGGAAGCCCCCTTGGTGTGTGTATACATGAGCTGCCGCTACACTAAGCGCCCGTGCCGACGCTTCCGCTTCGCGTCGTGCCGGAAAGACAGCCGTTTGTCGGGCCGCTGCCGTGCCGCCACCCTCGGGGTGTCCGAGCGGTGGGCTTCTCGGGCATCCATCCCTTCGCCCCTCGGACACGAGGGGCCATGCCGTCCCGGTCGGCCGTGAGCAGGCCGTGTGCGGTGGTGGGCTCGCGGGGCTTCATCGCGGACGCAGCTCCGCGATGCCCGCCAGCCGCTGCACCAGCGGTCGCGCAACAAACCGGTTCTCGTGGCGCTCTTTCCCCCCCTACCCCGATTGACTAGCAAAAAAACCACGGTTAGACCGAGGGCAGCGGCGGCGAGAGGGGTGAACAAAGTAAAGGATGCCCGGAGTGGCGAGGGTTGGGCGAGAAAAAAAAAAGGGTCGGAAGAGTCGGGCAGCGCGCGCGAGCCGTTCTTCGTCGGGTCGGCTTTGGTCGAGCCGCCGCGCTCCTGGTAGGTCCTCGCGTTCCGTTGTCCCGACCGAGATCGTCCCAGCTGTCGTTGCGTCGTCAGCGCGCGCTCTCCAGAACGGCGCCGGTCCGTTTGGTGCGGGTAGTGCGACTCGTGCCGGAAGGAACCGGGTGTGCACGGCGGGCCCCCCCTCCGTGGCGACGTGTGGTGTTGCCGTGACGCGCTCGCTCGCAGCTGACCGTGCGCTCCCCAGCCTAGGGACTCACTGGGGCTGCGGCAAAACGAAAAGGATACGCACTGCTGCTCCGGAGACCTCGCGACCTCTGTGCAACACGCTGCCCCCTGCGGTGAGTACATTCATTTTCGCCGAGTGCCCAATTTGCGCTCGCCCCGCGCGCTGTTGTCCCCTTTGTTTTTTATTCGACGGGGTACTCAGTAATGAGATAGTGATTGCTGGTATGTAGGCTGCGACTGAAAGTGTTACTTCCCGAAACGGACAGTTTATATCCTAGATGGTGTATAGCGTGAACTCCTTTCCTCTCTTGTACCGTGCGCTCAGACTTTGATGTTTCCAAGTCTAAACGCACGACTGGGATATCTACGAGAAGGGAAAAAAAAAAAAAAGCACCACTGACTGAGTAATTTACTTTCTGTCTTGTTTGCATCGCGGTTTGCATGCACTGTCGAGCAGAATCACTAGAAACTCAATGCCAGCCCCCATTTTTTTTTTAAATTCATTCTTCACGTGGACGGGTGACGACGAATGGCCGTTGTTGTGCGGGTGCTATACAGTTTAGGAACGCGACCGAATCCGTTCACTTGCCTTGCGCCGGTGTGGATCGCTGGCCGAGGTTACGCTTCGCGCCCATGCTACGTGTGTGGTCTGCGGCCGGGTTGTCACGAGCGAAAAGGGATCATTCCCGCTTTAAGAGCATTTTTGTTTCCCACGTGCCGAGGTTTTATAGTAGGAATAATTCACTCGGACTGATCATTTTGTGACAAAAATGTAGCAAGTAATAATAATAACAACAACAGTAATAATAATAAAAAGAAAACTAGAGCTATATACCTGTCCATACCGAGTCCTCCTCGCGTGGATACGTGTGCTGGATTCCCAACGCGTACCGTCTGCTCAGTACAGGGAAGACGAAAGTAAAGGTTGACTAGTTTAGTTCACGGCTGAAAGGATGGTGTCGTGGCATAGTTTTCTGCAGTCTACGCACGTATCTCTTTGCCTTTCCCCGTACAGACGCCTCGTTTTGTAGCTTAGCGTACGGGCCTTGGAAAGTCGATTTTCTGGTTATTAGGGCAGCTGGGCCTCCCTTCGTCAAACAAGGTCCAGAGTCCAGACCTACTCTTCTACTGCTTAAACTCGTTAAATTAGCCCTCCTTTATATTTCGATTCGTTACGAGGTGTGGGCTGGCATACATTTGCACACGCTTACCGGAAACTACAGGATGTCTATTAGCGGATGATGTTAACCCTTGAGTGGGGAAGTGAGTGGTTGGAAACTGCGCACTTATTGCTTTAAACATTATCAGTTCAATAATCGTTTTAGTGTTTTGCTTAGTTTTTATAATACAAATTGGAATAAGATCTTAAAAAAAATCTGGTCTTTTTTCTTGTATATTGACACTTCATGGAAATTAAGAAAAACGAAAACAGAATAAACGTGCAGCAACCTGCAGATTCGTTCCTGCGATCACAATGATGGAAATGGCAGCAAGCTGCTATAGAGCGCATATATGTTAATAATCAATGCATAATTTGACTGCGATTGTTATCATGTGCAGTTCATTTCAATATCAACGGGGAGAATCAAAGGTATATAACATACACACTAGTAGAAAGTTGGGCGAGTTGGTTGTTTTTATTCATTTTGTTTTTTGAGCGCGAGAAAATGAGGCGGCTGGAGAAGTGATACGCGAGATGCGCTGTCTTGTATCCACCCCGCTTTTTTTTTTTTTCCGTGCCCCGTTTGTAAAGTCGTTTGTAAGTGGATTGTCTGTTTACCATAGTACACGCGTCTTTGAGCTCACGGCTTCAATAGATTTCACCGCTTCATCACGCGGAGACGTTGAAGAAGAAAAAGAAAACGTGATAGAAAAGCGGTTACGCCACGCCTCTTAGTACATAGAGACGGACGAGATAACGCAATGTAGCGAGTGCCACAGAAGGGGGGCTGCAAATGCATTGGACAAGCAACGCGCGTAATGTCATCTCTAATTACAAACGAAACTGAAATCGTTCAACGCGGAAAATAAATTAACTTAGTATATTTATTATCAAATGGCTCGAGACCCCATGGTTGTTTCCCGGGTAGCCAACGCAATACCCATCTAGCGAAATACCAAGCAAGCCGAACTGACTTCTCTTGACCGGCTGTAGTGTTGTTGTTGTGTTTTTTTTTTAAAGATAAAAGAAAGAAGGCTGTTACGACTGCACAAACCCCAAAATGCGCGCCTTATAACTTTCTCCTAAGACGACCCAAGTTATTATGTAAAACATGCCTGTGTGTGAGCTTCGTGAATCGCTCACGTGACTGTGACAAGGTCACATGCCAAGTTGTGCAGTTTGCAGGATGCCCGCGTAAGGCTATTTGTGCACGTTTACCTCAAAGCAAACTGACGTCGCTTGAGGCTAAATATAACATAATTTGCGTTGTGGAGTTTACTCGGCTCAGAACAACGTGACGCGCAGTCACGTGCTTGTTTTGGAGGAAGCAGGCAAAAAAAAAAAAAAATACAACTAGAAAAAGTTTACCAGGAAAGAAGCTCTGCCGAGCTCCGCTTCTATAATGGGAGGCGACGGCACTGAATATATTGCATAGCCGCGTCGTAAAAGGCATGGTCGTTCCCACATGCTTTAGTTTCGCGGCCAAGGCATTCCGTTGCTGAATGCTATATGTCTCGGGTTCGATTCCCTATAGCGCGGCAGCCGCAGTTACATGGGATGGGTGCAAAAACTTGCACGCGTTTAGAATCGCTTCGCGCTAAAAAGTTTTGATCAGGCTGTCTAAAAGTAATCTGCCACCCTAAACTGCGATGTTTCTCTTATTTCAGTGTGTAGCTTAGGGGTGATGATTTAGAAAGACAGTGACTTAAAAATCAGACTTAAAACCCTAGCCGTCCAGAGTGCCCGCGATCGGGCCGTCAAGCTCGGCTTGGCGGTCCCTACGTGGGACTAGCCGAATGGCGCGGGGTCTCCCGTGCGTCTTCTCTGGACCAAAATAAAGTTATTTCACTCACTCACTTAAAAACAAAGCCCTGCGTCAGGCTTAGCTGTTAAAAGAGGCCGGGAACGTGTGGCGCCAATTTGAAACACCACTTCATGCAAAAACAAACAAGGAAAGTGCGTATGTATGTATGTGTGTGATTCCGTGGTAAGAGTGCTCATTCTATGTCCATCAATAGTTAGAGCTCAAAATCCCCCATGTGCTGAACAGTATTGACCCTTTTCGCGGAACAGTTTGTTTTAGTTAAACGAGATGGCGCTTACGCCGGCGCGCCATACGTCTCCTCAGCGACCGCGCACGAATACGAAACCATTACCGCTTCTACCTTGCTTATGTGCGATCAGCTGTCGGAAATGCAACTGAGTTTTCGCTAACGCACTGTGCTCCATTCACTCTGGTTTTAATCCTGTGGATTGAACACGTGTGCAGTAGTTGGCTGCAAAAATAGTGACTGGCATATTAAGAAATGTAATGAATATGTGGGGCCAAGTTCGCGGACCGCTGCTGCAATTGTCCGTACGTGTTTTCGGCACTTTGAGATGTACGGCTCTCCTCGAGGATACAGAAATTTGCTCATCCGCCTGCGTTGTATTGCTAACCTTCAAAGAAAGGGCTTCAGCCTGGTTCGTCGGCAAGAGTGACTACTGCTCGGTAAACAATGATAACGGGAGTAGCTCCGCCTCCTGTCATAGTAGGTTTCGCGCATAGTATTTACACACATCTACCCCAACCAGCACGAAAACTTACACCCACTGTTTCGCCAACGTGTCAAGAATATATAAGTGAATGGGCGCACACTTGAATATATGCGCTCTATATACACACAGTAGGTGATGGCACTACATCGATAGCGCACGAATGGTCGAAGCTGAATGTTTCGTGACGGTCCACAAGAGTAAGCAAGTTACTCGCGGTAATACGCATTTGCTACAAGGTATAGCAATGTACAAAACTACGTTTCAAGCCTTGTGCGCAGCAAGAACAAATCTATCGGAACTGAGCACACCCGCGAGCGATTAGGCAGAAAATAATCAGATAGTGGCCCCACCGAGGAACTTCACTGAGTCAGGAACTGACAAGCCACTGCTTCAAAATATTTGCCAAATAAAGTACAAAGATCAAAACACACTAATCCTGATTCAATTCATGAGCGGAATGTTTGGATATAGCTTGAAATAAATATTTAGCCCCGCTTTTAGAACAAGCACAATATACGCTGCTTGCGCCGTTTGGACATAGGTTAATCAGCTCCGAAAGCGCTTTTGCATGTTCTCTGAAGCTGTGATCAAAGCTTCGATCGTGTTCACCCAGTCACCGTTTACGATATCTCCCAAAACAGAGGTTTTCTAAGCTTCTATTGACACTCATACACTTCTATTGTAAACAAGGAGGCAACGGAGGCAGTTGAGGCAAGCAATGGACGCGTAACCACGTGATCAAACATGGCAGCGCCCACGGGATCGCCGCGAAAAGGGTCAATAGTGGTCGAGGAAATTCAGTGTTGCGTGTAACTGTATACTGCATGCCTGTGTGCTGGGTGCACAGTATATATGGTGTATTCTGTCAACATACATAGCAATTACATACATACATAGCATACATAGCATTACACTTGGTGTATACATAACGAGCATAGTGCGCACGTAACATTTAGTGTATAATTTGTCGTCTGGGAATGGTGTTGTGGGTGGACACTTATTTTGCGATTTTTTTTTCATGTAAGCTGTACGTTTCTTCTCTGTCCACAACTACCTTGCTGATATATAGATGTAAGAGCCCGCGATTGAAGGCACCCATCGCTACCTAATGTCCATGGAATTCACGCGATGACACGGATTTCCGATTCGGCCAGCCGATGAGCATGACGTATATAGCTCAGAGCACCGAATCACGCCACGCACAAAAAAAAAACGCCGCAGACGAGCTGCTATAGCGGCGCGATTCGTTGCCACTCAACAACGTCACGGTCGTCTGCAAACGAAATCGGCGATCCGCTCTGTCGTGTGAATCCAGCTTAACGGACAGGTTGTTTTATTGAAAAAAAAAAAAAAAAAGGCTTCGTGGTGGTAAAGCCACATTCATTACTTAATGCCTAAACATCTATCTCTCTTTACAGAGTGTTCCTTCCGTTTTAACTCTTCCATCTTATCTTGAAGGCTGCGGCTTTCGTCGCCATAGACGAAGCTCATTCGAGCCACGATTTGCTCACGTAACTGCCGTGGGAATCGTCCTTTCCACGGCAGTTTCCTCAGTCACGCTCCCGCGCGCTCCTCGGGCGCGAAGGCAAGGCGGACTCGCTGTGGCATGCGTCCAGCCGAGGCAGCGTGAGCTGCAGTAATACGCGACGGTGACGCGCTGCAGTCGCTTGTCCACACCCTCGGTGTATACACACGGAGAGCCCGCGAGAGGAGGAGATGGGCGTTCGAGAAGAGTGGGCGCGAACCCAAGTTTTCTTTTAAACTGGGTGTGTCTGTGCCCATGTATACGGAGGCGGCGCGCCGGACGTGTGGGAATCATTCCACGAGGGTGTTCGCAGTGAATACGAAGCGCCATTTTGTGACCACGATTTCGGCTGTGCCGCCGAGTGCGTCGCCGTTATTATTTATATCAAATACCCGTCCTCAGTGGTGGTTCAGTGGCTGCGACGTTCTGCAACTGATGATCACGAGGTGTCGGGTTGTGGCTATGCTAACAATGCAGGACGTTGCAGACCAACTTGCAAAGAAAGAAAGAAAGAAAGAAAGAAAGAAAGAAAGAAAGAAAGAGAGCGGTTGTCAGCTCTCCGCCGCAGTGTTGTGACAGCGTCAGCAGAGGCCACAGTTCCAAGTGAGACGGGCTGCCGATCTCCACCACATCCGCAACACCCGTCGTGCTTCAGCAGTCCAGTAACGAACCTGGTGCCGTGTCTCAAACCTTGCTTGAAGAACGGGTATACCGGCAACTTCTCGCCGAAAATCGAACCGTAAAACGTGTGTTTCTCTTTCTTTTTAAGACCGTGCCGGCATTATTACACCGGGGGATTTGGGGCTATATACCGTGACGCGAAGGCCGGGAACCAGGGGCATGCAATGTGTTCACGTGGAAGAGCGTGACCGCGGGCCGACCGTGGCACGTCGTGCATGCATGATTCCCGCACCTCTCGCAAGAAAGGCTCGCACTTTCGCCCGAAGTCGCCGAACAGCCGAAGACAGCTCGTGTTTGCCGCCAGGCCGTCGTTCATATTGCCGCGAGCCTCTTTATGAACAGTTCCTGCGGTGAGCGCTGCAACCGAGATATTTTGTGCGGCATATGTAGCGTTTCCTGCAAAAGTTATTGGTGTTACCAATGGTGTCTACGAGAGCTGCAAGTATATGGCGTATACCAGTCAACATGTGAGTGATGGGTACATAGTAGATGGTTTTGTTTAAACTTCGTCATTCTGTCTTCAAACGGTTTTGGAAGAGTGATGACTTTCAACGAAATATGCGCCTTATTATGAATGCAACGATTCGCAATGATTACGCATGTGCGCGGAAAACTTATACTTATAGTGCCTTCGTGCATTAAAAAAATTGCGATGGGGATGGAATGGCAAAATGCTCGTGTACCTAAATTTAGGTGCACGTTAAATAACTCCAGGTGGTCAGAGTTAATCCGGAGTGCCCCACTACGCCGTACCTCGTAATCAGGTCGTTGTTTTAGCACGTAAAGCCCCAGAATATTAATTTAAAAAACTAAGATTGCTTGCAAATTCAGGCCAATAAACCCAGCTAAAGATTATGATTGCTGCCGCTGTTGCATTTCGACCCCATCGAAATGCGGCCGCCACGGCTAGGGATTTGATCGAAAGCCCCTCATGTTTAGCATCGTTACGCCAAAGCCACGGCGCCACCGCGGCGGGTTAAAGCGTAGTAAACAAAGCCGCAAGAATGTCCGAAGCCATCAAGCACGAAGATGAGACAAATCCATGTTTTACCCCCTTCCATGAGTCCCACGGTATAGCAGAACGATCGCAGCGCCAATGTTTCCCTCTAGCAATTACAGTAGGAAGGCACGGCTGTTATTTCTCTCTGCGAGCAAAGCACCTGTCTGCGCCTATAGCTTCGGCGACGGGGAGCGCTGACCCTCTTCCACCGCTGCCGCCGACCTTGTGTCCGATTCCGCGGAGCAACCGGGCCGCCCCCCCTGCGCCGACCGCGACCATGCACCCTGCATGGCTGCTGAGGGCGGGCGAAGAGCCACTGTGCCTGTTAGTTGCGCGTTTTCCTGCGTCATTCTCTTGCTTAATTTTTTTTTCTTCTTCATTTTTCCGTTCCGCTTCCCGCGCGAGACTTTCGGACAGATTTGTGCGCACGGTGCCAGCGAACACCGTTCCGCGAATCTTGATATCGATGACTAGAATGACAGAGATAAAAATCGGCAGATACGTGTTCACCAGTTGCACGTATAGTTCCTCAGGTGGATGCGTGGGTTGTCTGGTGTAGAAAAAAAAAAAAGCTCGTTAAACAGCGCGAAACCAGACAAACATCGCAAGAAGATGAAAAGGAGATGAAGACAGCGCTTGTCTTCGTCTCCATATCGCATTTTTTGCGTCGTTTGTCCCGGTACAGGGTAGCCAACCAGAGATAATATCGGGTTAACCTCCCTGTCTTTCCTTTGCATTTCTCTCTCTCTCTCTCTCTCTCTGTCTTTTGTGTGGTTTCGCGCTGTTTAACAAAATGGAACATCAACTAGCCCGATCTCATACTATATATACTGTTGAAGAAAGCACCAGAATGTAGTGAGGAAAGAAAAAGGAATTACAGCATTCAACTTTCTTTCTTTCTTTCTTTCTTTCTTTCTTTCTTTCTTTCTTTCTTTCTTTCTTTCTTTCTTTCTTTCTTTCTTTCTTTCTTTCTTTCTTTCTTTCTTTCTTTCTTTCTTTCGGAGCAAGGTGTTCACAGTGCAAGCTTGACAACTATTTACGCAACTGTTTGTCTTAGTGTACTCATGATCATTATTGTAAATAGTAAGCGACGAGGACTAGCAGATTCCACCTAAAGTCACGAACCTCCCTTCTATCACATCATTCAATAAAAAGAAATATTACACTGCCATTTTGTGTGTTTGTGTGTGTGTGTGTCGTAATCTTAACGGAAACTTGCTTGTCATAAGGCGTATCGTTATCGTATTATTTCCCTTCTAACTAGAACATTTTTTCGCAGTGCGACATCCCGGCCGCCGCGGGCGCATGTCGATGGAGGTGAAATGCGAAAACGCCCGTGTGCTTGCGTTGTAGTGCACGTTAAAGAACCCCTGGTGGTCAAAATCAATCCGGAGCCCTCCACTACGGCGTGCCTCATAGTCAGAACTGGTTTTGGCTCGTAAAATCCCAGAAAGAAGATTTCACAGTGCGACGCCACTGGTGATGAGAACGCTGACGATGGCGATTGCTTTGCTCAATTCAGTGGCATAAGTGAGAGGAGGCGCATTGATAAGCGAATCCATTCCTAAATCCGTTTGGGCCTGTGGGCCTTTGCCTGCTCTCGGGAAAACGCATATAGGTCGAAACGTTTCATACACCATTCATCGCTTCTCCGTTTTTCTTGAAGCGATGCTTAACATCACTGGACAACCACACAGAGCACGAATTTGTACTTTTTTAGATAACTAATTTTTCTAACATGCCACGAGAGAAAAGAACATCAGTATCTAACCGCAGCACTGTACGAAAGCATAGACTGCATCTAAACTTTCTTTAGCTGTCACAGTTCACCTGTAGCGCAAAACGAATGAGTAAGAGTTTCGAGCTAGGTATTGTTGAATGTATCAGGCTGAAGCAACCGCGACAACTAGTCCTACGTTCTTTCATAGCAGCACTGCTTTTTGTCGACTTCTGTTGTTAGCCTGCAGCCGGTGAATCGAGCAGAAAACTTTTCAAGCGGTATTTCAGACCTTTGCGTACCACCCGCCGTGGTGGCGTAGTGACTTTGGCATCGCGCTGCTATAATCCCGAGGTTGCGGAATCGAATCCCGGTCGAAGCGGCCGCATTTCGATGGGGGCGAAATGCAAGTATACGCCCGTGCACCGTGAATTCGGTGCGCGTTAAAAGAACTCCAGGTGGTCAAAATTAACCCGGAGTCCTCCACTTACAGCGTGCCTCACAACTGCTATTACTCTTACTTTTTATTTAATAAAGTATATCGTCATCATAATCGTATCTTGGTTCTGGCACGTAAAACTGCAGAATTTAATTTTTTAATCTTTGCGCATCCAGCACGAAACTGTTGGGCCTCATTAAGAGTGACATCCAGTTAGTTCACTGCACAAAATTATCACCCTACTTTCTCTCTCTACTCATGTACCAGTTAAAACAAGCTGGAAAACAGCCGTATGTCAAGGACATTCCTATACTCGAATATACTTTAGTCGCTGCATGGCTTATGCTAGCTTTTACAGTTATCTTTCCATGTACTGAAAGGCAGGCACAAAGGACAATTGCTGGTGTTTGTGCTGTCCTTTTCGTCCTGCTTGTGTCCGTGTATGCATGCATGCCTTTCAGTACCAGGAGTCCTTACCAAATCGCTCGATTTGCAGTTCTCTTTCCAGTTTTGGTTGATCAGATCTACTAACAACCGACGTATAGCTTGTAATAAAGTAAACGAAGTTGGTGCTACTTGTCCAAAAAGTGAATGCGTTGGTATATGATTCTAAAAAAGGCTGTTGGCGTCAAAATAGTTTTATTATTATTATTATCTTTCTTTTTTTTTTGTTCTCGCTGCAGCTTCGGTCGGTTCAACTATCTTAGAAGCGCGCCGGAAAAAAAAAATAAACAACGTTTACAAAAGGGTCTATACGTGTACAAGAAGTCATTCAAACAGTATAGATCTATGTGCAGATAGCCTTATGCGATTATGATCACTCCGCCTACATTTCTTCGTTTGAGTGTAATCTGGTGGGAAAACCGAGACTTCTGGATATACGTGAAGGTTAGATCAAAATCTAACAAGAGTGAAAACGTGCTTTCTGTTCTTGACTTTAATCACTGCAAGCATAATCTTGCGCGTTTCTAACGCCGCGTTCGTGGAGCAAATTCAGTGATGTTTGTCGCACGCCTGGTTGTATAACTGCGTGTCAACAGACTTGGTGACCATCGTTTCGATGCGACATGCACGACACTTGAAGACATCGTCAGCGGCAGCTTACCGAAAACAAGGCCGTCACGGGCCTGGGATCCCAACAACATTATTAATGGCTTTTCTAAAGGCGTTTATCTCTGCTCTCGTGCCTCTATTATCTCCCGTATTTAAGTTGGGGTCTCATAGTTGTTTTCAGCCCCAACGTGATTTCATTGCTCGCACGAACCCCACCATCGGGCGTGCATGACGCACTTCTGGCAAAACTGTAGCCGAGTTTCAATAGGATTTGTAGGTGCTGATGCAATTTTTAAACTGCGCAGCTCGATGTACCGCCGAGTTTTCTTCACTTGTGGAGTGGCACATGCTAATCCAGCATAAATCGCATTAACCCGAGTCAAGACAAATCTCTTCATTGTGAAACCCCGCTATTTCAACCCAGAGAAATGCCTAAGGAAACGTTCCCTACTGTCGCAATATATTTGTATCTTTAGGCAGTCGACGAAAAAAACAACAAAAAAACGTGGACTTCGGGCTATATTTTGTAAGCATTATTTTTCTTTGATTCTATCCACTTCCTATCACCTCTGGCGTCAAGTGACTGATCACAGAGATTACGGCAGAGCGGTGTCGTGCGAGCCAGTGACGAATGCTGATTGCGGCCCCCTGATTATACTTTTCAGTATCCGTCACGCGGTCGTCGACTGTCAAGAACTACTTAGCGGGCATACATTTAGAATTCCGCAAAAGTTCTCGGCGACATCAAGCCATGCATTCTTATCAGGAAGCTTCACCTAAAATCTACTGGAAAGCACTTAAAAATTATATAACGAACAGTCTGAGCATCTTCCATAGACCATTTCCATCCTTGTATCACGCTTAGTTTCGCACAGACTTGTAAGACTTGTAAGTGACAAGACAGGAATTAACGACTTATGCTTGATGCTGTTTTCTGGAACGCTTATTTAGAATTGCTGTTTTCAACTATCGCTGAGCTTGCTTCTAGCTTTCTTGTAGTATTGCTAGCTTTTGTCCTGAGTATATCTTGCGTAATAGAGAACTGCAGAAGGTAGGTGTGATGAGATTAGAACGTTTGCAGGCATAGGATGCAGTCAGCTGTCTCGAGAGAGAGGGGGGTAACTGGAGATCGCTGGGAAAGGCTTTCGTCATGCAGCGGACATAAATATGATGTTGATGGTAATCTTGTGATATGAGTCGTCGCTTTAATTTTACGTGTTATGCTTTGTATGCATGAGTTCCATAATTGGTTCATGCACATTGGAAAGTCCTCCATCACTGTGGTCATTAGTTTGTTCCTGGGATTGACTGATTGATGCGGTGATTATTATTATTATTATTATTATTATTATTATTATTATTATTATTATTAGTAGTAGTAGTAGTAGTAGTAGTAGTAGTAGTAGTAGTAGTAGAGTAGTAGTAGCAGTAGTAGTAGCAGCAGCAGTAGCAGTAGGCTAATAATAAGGCGTTGCTGTCCGTCCTAGAATAGCTATGCAGAAACGAAGGCTAGCTTTAGCGGCAGTTTGCAGTTTTGTGCCACAATAACGCCGGTGTTCTTTAATTATGGAGTTTTACACATAGCAGGCGTATAATTAGTGCACGCTAACCCCTTGGGTTAGCTTGAATGAACCACTTCTTTATTTCCTGATATTATCTATCGATTGGACCGAACGCTGTTAAAAACGCTGGAGTATCACTGGAGAATGCCTGCGAGTATTACTGCAGCCTGCGTACACTGTTATTGGGCCAGGCTTTCAGGCACGCTATCCTAACTGTAATCTCGCAACCAAGAAGCTTGCTAAAACTTGCAATCACACTGCTTCGCGTTCCTCCTAGTGCATCTTAACGTACGTCCTTATCCCCATGGTATAGAGTTTTACTGGAACGCATGAAATAATATAAAGCGTCATGTTCAACGTGGCTGACTCTGACGATCGAGTCCGCGCATGGGAGATCACTAAGCGTCTGTCCTCCTGATGATCAGTCTTCCCCAGATCATCCATGTTGACCATGATCGCTGGGACTACATCTTTCTTTTTCTTTTCTTCGTAATCTTACGACCAATTGAATTTCAGCATATCGGTTCAATGAGAAAATGAGCTACGATTAAGTACGACAGCGCGTGCGTAACGCCGATAAGCGAAGCTTTCAAACCTGACGATTATTTCAGAGAATTACCATTGATATGCTCGTGCACGTACACTCGTACGTGTACGAGCATATCAATGGTAGGTCACACTGTATGTAGAACTGAGTGTGAAACATTTACATGTCGCGAAAAAATGACGTGGCTGACAGTCACATGATATGCATGCTTACTCTACAAACTAATCTCTCTCTCTCACACACGCACGCACGAAGAGCAGGAGACGAAGACAAGCTAGAACGGGAAACGGGAGAAGCGCTTGACCTACAGCAGCTCTCGTTCCCACACCGTCTTATGTCTTCGCGGATCTGCGCCGAACACCGTTACACACATTGGTGTTGTCGCCACACGGTCGGCGCGCAGCATGAGCGGAAGCGTTCGCGGTCCTTCAAAGTCGACCAGCTTGGTGTTACATTCGCTCGAAACGCGCACGATCGACGCGAAAGACGGAATTTCGGTTTCACAACGCCTGCCGCTGCCACTGCGAACGCGTCGGCGGCTGTAGCGGCACCAGCGCGATATTCCCTGCGCACCGGCGGGCATTCCGCTTCCGCCAACAAGACGACGCCAGAGCAACAGGTGCGCAAAACAGTTCAGTGGCGATTTAGTGGTAAATGCGCGAGAAAGGCCTTGCATTACCACAGTCCCTCAATAGCATTACGGTGAACCTTCTTGAAGTCCCAGATACACGATTTAAACCGCGCTAACCACAGTGCAAAGTGCTGTTCAGTAGCTCACTCGACAAACGTCCTGTCTTTTCGAGGAGCGAAGTGCAACTGATGGTGGTCCGGAGCAGATATATATATATATATATATATATATATATATATATATATATATATATATCACAAGAAGCCAACAAACAAAGACACCCAGGACAGCCTAGGGAAAATTACTTGTACTTACTAATTGAATTAAAGAAATGATAAATTAACGGAAATGAAAGTGGATGAAAAATCAACTGGCCGCAGATGGGTATACGGCTTGTCTACACAGAGGGTCCCTCGGGCGAGCATTACGTGATTCAGCTATCTATATAAGTCATGACTATTACCATAATAATGAACCTAGGCATTTGCCACGTTAGCTGTCAACAGTTGCACGGTGCGTGCTCGGGCTAGTATCCTAGGGCCTTACCGCACAATTTCTATAAGCTTAGAAATGATGCCACCACCACGCGCCTCTATTGGCACTTTAGGTTTCTCCAACTGCGCAGTTATTAAAATCTTTCGGAGCCTATAAGCGGGACTTTAGGAGACTTCCCTTTGTGGTAATGCCAGGTCTAAGCTGAGGTTTGTTTTGCTCACCCACTGTTGGTAGCCTCCATCTACCTGTGACCTCTTTGTTTTGTTTGGCACTAGCGGACACGTTATGCGTCATTAGAGAGTTTTATATTAAGGGACGCAAGCCGCACTCAAGGGTTGGATGACGCTAACCGCGGGGCGTATTCAATAGAACCCAAAGCGAGTACCAAAGTGCGCGATGGGCCCACAATAGAGTTTGAGTCCCCCAACGCTTGGGTGCGGCTTGCGCCTCCTAATCTGAAATTCTCTATTGCCTCAAAGTATACATCTATATTTGCGCCAAGGGATCATGTAGACATGTATTGAGCACGCTTTCCCGCCTTCGAAGAGCAACATTTTAAAATATCACTTTAGCTAAGTCGAACACGTTTGCACACGCTTCTAATTTGGAGCTGAATAAATAAGATGACTGCGCTTTCGTACTGCTTGAAGACACCAACACAAACACTCCGACAATCTGTGCGAGCGCTTACGGATTGCATGTCTAAGTATGGGAAGTTCACCGGGGTGTAGAGCAGGAAGTGGGCTCAAGAAAGCGTGACATTCAAGGATACCGGCTACAAGCATGGTGACAGCATGGTTGATCGCGGACGGAAACAATTGGTTAGAGGTGCGCAGTTCGACACAATCGGACGTCCACAAGTCAGCAGTAGGCGGTCACCGAAGCGTGCTGTATATATACATACCGCGTATCATTCGCGTGAGGTCGGTGAGCGCATGGCCGGAACCGCGCTCCGACGGTCGCGCACTATAGGCGCATTGATCCGTTCGCGCCCAAGTGTGGCACGCACGGTATATACGCGCCCTTGCTTTGGGAGAGCGGTGCGCACTTAACAGCGCCAGCTTCGACGCCGTGGGAGACGACCTTCGTCATTGTTTTCAGACAAACGCGGCCGAGAGGTTAGACCAGCGCGCGATCGGGCTCGCACACACGCACCCCACCTGTTGTGATCAGAACCTGTTGGGACGATTGCGAAACTGATCTTGTCACGAGAGACGGCGTGTATCTGTTGCTGCGCCCCCTTTTTTTAACGTTCGCTGCGTGCGGTTAGAGAGCACCCCCTCCCGGTAGCATTTATAGCCTTCAAGCGAGGGACGCCTTCTTTCCATTGGCCAAGCGCAAGGCCGAGCTATAGCCTGCTTATTATATACCTGGATCCGCCCCGTTTGAAAAAAAAATATAGAGCAGTCAGTGGGTGCGCAACGAGCATTTATTTAGAGGCTTGGGGGACCCAACATTTGGGGCACTCGCTTGATCGAGCGCCGTGTTCATGAGGTGTCGTTAGTGGCTCACCAGGCATAGTTATCCATGAAGTGTTAGTTTAACGCTCATTTCACTGGAGTTCAGTGCTGGCGTGGCAGCCTCCGTGCACGAAAATGTTTCCATACGATTTCTCCGTTTTACTTCATTCTCCAATACCAAACCAGGGCCTGCACTCACTGAAAGCATTTACGCTATAATTTTTCGGAATTCCAGCCAATCCTGATCTTAGACACATCGTTAGCGAAGGCGGCTGGCCGAAAACAAAGAGCTTTTACCGAAGGAAAAGCTTTGTGAATTCGGTCGCACATGTTTTGCCCATAGTTGCTTTCATCTACAATGTTCGCCGCTTTGAATAGAAAGCAGACACACCCGGAAACGTTTCTACGCTGTAAGATTTGTCGTCACTCGTGTCCAATTGCAACTAGGAATATCATACAGCTCTAGCACAAACACGCAGAGCGAAAGAAACTCTACAACCACCACCCTTATACGCCGAAACTCTGCACGTATATAACTTGGCCATTTTAAGCCATGTTTATCATTTGCTGAGGTTTGTTGTCACACAATGCTTTAACATGCGCATATTCGTGAAAAGAATGACGCAAGGTTAAAAAGCTTACTGTACAACAAGCATATTAGTGCACTTAGCGTGCTTAAGTGGCGAGTATCCGGTCGTGAAAGTCATGTGAGCGCTCACATCGTTTATGACACTTTCGTACGTTGCAAGAAAGTGCAATACAACAATCCTGCGTCCAAGCTTGGGTGAAACTATACGGTACAACGTATTAGTAGAGGCGTGCGAATATTCGAAATTTCGAATACGAATCGAACAGTCCTTGCTATTCTATTCGTATACTCTATTCGAGAATTCGCGATTCCAAATTTTCGAATGATTGTTTCTGTTCGTGTATATAAGGGACAACAACACTTATTGGAGTTCGTAGGAGAGAGATCGATGCGAATAAGTAGTGTTTCGAATGATCCTGTTGTAGTTGTTTCCCAGACGCCACCAAGGGCCAAACTCACAAGGCTCTTCGTTCGTGAGTGCTGTTTCCCCATCGACCGGCTGCCTTCGCTAATTGTTAGTTGACCGTACGTCCAGTTTCGAACGACACTCATGTATCAAATAGTAAACATGCACGCATTAAATAATATGAAAAAGCCTAATTGTTTTATCAAACGGGGCACAAACTTTATATCTCACCATGTTTAGAAGTGAGAAAAACTTTGATATTCGATTTGATTCAGAAGTTGTCTACCCAAACACTCCGACTTATACGTTTTGGTTAAGTAAGGTAAAATTATTAAACGCAGAACCCTTTAGAAATTCGTGCTCTGAAACTTCCGGGAATAGATGCGCGCTAAATAGAACCGGAAGTACTTATAAATGAGGAAGCTTAACTGACTTTAATAGCATTATTAACTTTTGTGGAACAGCGCGAAGAAAATATTGGCGATGGTCGGAAGTGGAGCAGCGCCGTCTGCGCGCGTTGCACCGAGCAACGTGTGTACTGAGCGAGTGAAGCATCCGTTTACGGACAGGCAAGTGCGGAAACAGTTGCGCATCTTCTTTCGCTCGTTCCCTGACATAGCGAACATGGGGCGGCACACTTTCAACCCCGATGCCAAAAACAACCAGTAATTGGTGGCACGGTTTCTGCACGAGTATTAAAATCCCCGCATAGAATGGTTGCCCATTCAGCGTTAAGTAATTGCTCCATACATTGTCTTTCTAATCTAGTTTTGTTCCGCGCATCAACGACCCCATTCTACACTGCATGCGTCGCTTCATCGTTACCGTGGGAGAGGCAACAAATTTGCAGAATGAGCTGTGTTAGTAACCCATTTCTGCTTTTATTATTATTTTTTTTTTGGGGGGGGGGGGGGGATAGCGCATTTATGCTTCGCGCTAGTGTTTATTTTTTTTTTCTTTCTTTGTTTTTGAAACTTCATTCATCTCAGTACGTACTACAGGCGTTACCCGTTTCATTGTCACCAAAAGCAGGGTATACACTACGGGATGGAATGCCGCTGTATTTGCAGCACACGTGTCGAAGCCCTGTGCTGCAACAATAATTAATTTTAAGCGGACGTGAACGTATATGTATATGCTCGTACCACACGACCTCAATGTTACCAAGCGGAGCGTTAATTCTTCTTTCTGGGGTTTTACGTGCCAAAACGAGTTCTGATAATGAGCCACGCCGTAGTGAAGGGCTCCGGATTATATATATTTCTTATATTTTTAACGTGCACTACAACGCAAGCACACGGGCGTTTTTGCATTTCGCCTCTATCGAAATGCGGCCGCCGCGGCCGCCATTCGATCCCGCGATCTCGTGCTCAGCAGCCTTAGCTGACTGAGACACCCCGACGGGTAGAGCGTTAATTCATGCATTCGGTAAATTAGGTCACTACGGTGGCTATTTGGTCTTAATTCTTTGCGATTCGCAAGATCGCCTTGCGGACGGTGGACAAACGAAGAACAGGGGCCGAATTCACATAGCTCTTCTTTCTGAAATGCTGTTTGCTATCGACCGACCACCATTGCTATTAATATGTCGGACATAACGAATTGTCCGACATAACGATTGACCTGCCGTCTGTGTATAGTTATTAAACAACAAATAACGATTGACCTGACATTTGATTTTACCAACAGTCCTAGCGTAAGAACGTACGCACTGGTGTAAGGGAAGCCAATTTTGTGCAGTTCTTTTTTCCATTTGCCTTTAATTGTCTGCGTCACGCTACGTCGACACTATAGGCAGCTATAAATGTATGAATTGTGCACTTCATGATCGCTGTTCTGCCACTATAACGCTGTTGTCGCAAAAATGTCACCCCTTCTCACTATTCTGTTTTCGCTCAAATCTTGATATTCACTTTTAATTTTTTTCACGTATTTTATTCGTTTGTTTTGTTTTTCTGTTCCCTCACCAATCGCTGACGTGCGTTCGGTACTGGGCACAAGGTTTGGAGGTCGCCTCGCTTCGTACCAAAACCGCGCGATCAGATCGCACGCCCATCTTATTTGCCCCGCATTAGAAACGCCCTGCTGGCCTTATACGACGACGACCGACGAGCCTCGACCGCCGACTCTTTCTTGGCCACCGCTAAACAGCAGCGCCGCAAAAAAGAAAGAAAAAAAAAAGAAAAAAAAGAAAGAAAGCAAGTGCACAACCTGATGGTCTCGAGGGAATGTTGTCTTGAAACGTGACGGGCATCCCGAACGTGCAACGGCCGCTCCGTCGCCCCTATCGGAGTGCGATCTTGCACGTATATACCGCCTTACACTCTGCCGCGTCCGAACGTGAGCCGTGTGCGGCTGGTCGCTCATCGCGCGCAGGTCTCAACTATGCTATATATTGTTTTTATATTCCTACGAGAAATTTCAGTCGGTGTTATGTGTTGGGACGACTTATCGCGCCGCGCAATACGTATATATAGCAGCACCTTGCGTCGCTCGTATAGACTATACCTCAATTCGTGTCGAGTGCTTCCCGTTTAGGATGCGCCAAACGTTACAAGAATAGAATGGTCTATCGTATACGTTTAATGGGAGTAGAAAAGGGTTTCTTTATGGCGTTCTGTCGTAGAAGGTGAAGCAGACGAAGAAGAAAATGGAAGCGGAGCGAGAAAAATGCTGATGGCGCGGACGACAAGAGTGTGAACTATCAGCTGTACAGTTTATTTACCGCAGACAGCCCGAAAAGACCCGCCTGCGGTATAGCTTAGTGACTACGGCGTTGCGCTGCTGAGGTCGCGGGGTCGAAATCCCCGCCGCGGCGGCCGCATTCCGATGGGTGGGCAATACAAGAACGCATCGTGTGCGCTTAGATTTAGGTGCGCGTTTATGAATAAACCCCGGGTGGTCAACATTAACCTGGAGTCGCCCGCTATATACTGCTCATCATCAGATTGAGGTTTTGCCACGTAAAACCCCCGAATTTCATTTAAAATGTTAATTTAGCGAGGAAATGGTCGGGGTGCATGGGCCGGCCGTCACCGACTTCTGGAGCATACTTGTGCGAATGCGTGTGGTTTTTTTTTTTTTAAATTCTTTTCGCGGATGTAAAGAAATTCCCATTGATAAGCACTCACGTCGCGTTCGCTTTTCCCGGCTTGCCTCTGCGCCTATTTCGCGTTGTTCTTCGAAACTGTGCGGCCAGCAGGTGATTCAGCTTTCAGCGTTACTGGATTGCTTTGAATTGCAATAGCAGTAGAAGTACATGTACGTACATACACGTACTAATACTTCTGTGCACGCTAAAGAAGCCAGGGTGGTCAAAACGATTGCAAAGCAAAACCACTTGGAACGAATTCTAAGGATGGCATCTGTTTCGAGATATGCGCCGTCAAATTCGCGGTATAAATGCAATGTCGTTCCACCTATTTCTCAAACGAAACGCTGTTTTATACATTAAAGCACTGAAAGAACTGGAACGCCAACGTGTTTCGTCACGCACTTTGGGAATGAATATCTTGAAACTGTGGTGTCATCCTCAGTATTCATACCAAGTGCCATGTGAACTCACCAGCTACAATTCGTAAGTTGCAATATGCCCCATATGTAGAGTAATTAGTTAAAATGAAATTAGCAAAGCGTTGTTAATTAGCAAAAGCGTTGCAGATAGCACGAAAATTGTGCTATCTGCCACCGGCAACCTTTAAGAATTTTTGAAAGTGTTCGCTGAAACACCCTGTATATATATATATATATATATATATATATATATATATATATATATATATTCGCGGGCTTCTTTCGCGCTCGGAAAAACACATTTATGTAGCACATATTGAGCAACAGGAAGCTGTATCGGGAGTTTTTCATGTTGCTCTACAATTTTCTCATTGACACATTGATAATTAGGACAGTACTTCTCGAGTTAGGTAATTAATTACAATTAGCTAATTAAATCTCAGTAACGAAAAATTACTGGCGGCTACTCCACTGCGCTGGAAACAATACGCACTAGGTTTGTTCGCGTAGTGCCGTTCATCTTCTTTAAAATCGTGCTGCGTGATAGCTGGGACATCCTGTATATATATACACGACGTCCGTCGAGCCGATTGACCATGACGGTACGCTTACGAACCGATCCCATTCCTCCATCAATTATTCTTTTCTCGCCTGTGATGCGCTAGGATATAGTACGTAGCAGTCTACGTATAATAAAATAATTCATCGTCACTTGATGCTAATAGCTGCTATCTAGCCTCGAAGAATATCTGAAAATGTTCACGTTTGAAAACTGCGAAGTGTCAAGGAACACGTAGCACTCGGATGAGTAGCAGTTTATACAATAAACTAATTATTATTACTTATTATGCAACATAGACCGCGATTTCGTAGTGATGCGTCCCGCTCGATTTTAGGCCACTCTTATCATCCATTGTTCACGAACGGCTCAGATACCAGTGATAACACGGGCAGAGCGTCGTTCTGACCGTGCACTGACGAAGGTCAAAAAGGAATAGCACAGGAAAAGGCATCACTATTGCGGCTCTACTCACTAACAACCAACTAAAATGAGAAAACTTTCACTTTGAAAGCTGCCAAATGTCAAAGCGTAAAACTGGTAGGCCTAGCTAGCATACGAAAAGTGACAGAAAAAAAAAAGAGAGAAAAAAAGCAAGAAAACCGAAAAAATACTAAGAAAAAATATGGCTGCGACCGCGCTCCTAGGCCAGAGTGATATAACGATTCAATTTCCATTCAATTTACAGTTCCGTCACACCCAGATTCCTCTCATCTTCTGCGGCTGGCTCGAAATTCAAAGCGCCGGCGTTTTCTTCGCGATCGACCAGCTCGGTATACCGCGTGCTTATAACGAAGCAGAGCCCAAGAAAAAAAAAAAATAGCTGCAATATTCTGGGTGCTATTTCTTTCTTTTTTCATTCTCTCTATCTCTTTTCATATTTTCTGCACTCATTTCAACGGTGCTACTGTCCGGAGGAATTGTAAAATTCTAGAGAAATGTAGGTCGACGAAGATGCGTTCGCATCGCCCGTTCATTCGCTTGTCCTCTCCGCACATCGGCTTCACGCGTCACATAACGTGTTTTGCCCAAGATTCTGACAAGCCGGAATTGCGCGTATAGATGTGTAGCAAAAAAGGAAAGCCATAGTTTGAATCAACGATGTTATTTCCGGACTGCAGTCGTTTATTTCGCCTTCATTTCCTGGTGGGCGCGCGTTATTATTGTACAAGATACCGTTGGCGACAGGAAATAATTGCGATTGCTCGTCATCGCACGAACAAACTTGCGACACGTCGTAATTAAACGAATAGCAGCAACGTTGGAGGTTGACTAGCATAGTATTCTACCTTGCATAAGCCTAAATGCATAAACCTAGATATATGCGGAGCTCCACGGCAACGCCGACGACGACGGTGAAAATTCGCCTGGAGTGTCCACGCAATCGCTATCGCAATAAAGCTTCGTGAATTCGGCCCCGGATCCGTGACTATGCCGCGGCATCAGGATGACGCTTCTTAAAATTCCCACGTGCTTCTTCGTCGCGCTGTCCGGTTATATAGCGGAAAACCTATAGAGAGCGGATTGGCGAAGTCGCGTCTGCCCTCGAGCGCTGTTGCTGCTACACTCTGTCTCTCGGTGAACCGGTATATAACCGGTGGAATAACGGGACCGGCCGAAGAGCGCGCACCACCGTCAGCAAACAGGGCGGCCGTTGCTTATAGGCTGCATGCTCGCTACCGCGGTGTCCCGGCCGTGGCGAGGAACGGCAGCTGACCGGGCTGACGGGGGGCGCCCTCCCCGTGACAGCCGCCGCGGCGTGGGAAGAAATGCGCTGGCGCAGGTCACGCGGCTTCGTTGTGCTCTCCCCCCTTCCCGGCGGCAGCAGCGCTAGGAAACGGGCTTCTGGGGGCCCCTTGACAGCGTAAAGGGGTGAGGCTTGACGTCGACCCGGCAGCGGCATGCCCTAAGGGCGCCCCAGTTCGCCAGCTGCAGTTCGGGTGAGGACCACTATCGAAGCGACCAAATGTTACACGCCTCGCGCCAAGCTTGAAACGCTGTCATTTCTGATGACGTGTTGGAGGTGTACATTCGGAGCGTCGAGACTTGGCTATATATGGGGCACGGGTGTGAGTGTCATAATGTCGAATGCATCCTATAGCAACCGTTTCGTGTAGATGCCTTCTTGCTCGTTTTGCTTTTGTTCGTTAGTTTTTCTTCTTCTTCTTTTTTGCCCCTTCCTATTCAAGTTACCGTACTCGCCTCAGCAGTTTGTTTGTTTTTTCTTTTCCCCCCCGTTGCGTCCGACGTGAGAGACGTTACATCTGTGAACTTCCAGTGGCCAAACGTTGCACCTATCTTATCGTCGTGCCTGCTTATGGGGTCCTGCGAAACTCGGTCTTCGAAGAGGAGGGAGGAAGAACTGGGGTATGATGCACGGAGAAAGAGAGACAGATAAAGAAAAAAGCAGAGATAGAAAGGTAGAAAAGAGGCGAAATAAAAATCACCACCACCACCACCACCACCACCACCACCACCACCACCACCACCACCACCACCACCATCACCACCACCACCATCATCATCATCATCATCATCATCATCATCATCATCATCATTAGTGCTCAAAGGCATTATGGCGCCTGTAGACAGGGCCGGCGCCTTCTCTTTTGCTAATTGGCAGATGTGCACAAAACAATATATATATACTTCGAGGAAACATTAAAAAAGAACGAAAAAAAAAAAACAGTGACCACAGTTCTAAATTTGAGTTGTAGACCAGTGCTCGTGGCGGCTGTGTCTCCTCTTCCAGCATAATTCAATTGTTGGGGAAGTACAAATTACGTCCCCTCGCTCGTGCTTCATTTTCCAAAATACGGCGTCTCGCTTTTGCTCAAATTATGAGCAAAAGCGACGTCGTAATTCTGGATCACGTGTAGGGAGACCTCGAGAGGGACTCGAGTGGCAGCCCACTCTTTATTTATTAATGTTATTTCATATAAATGAAAACAAAGTAAATATATTTTTTAGTCACCCTACAATGGTGATGGCTACTTCTTTTCGCATTACAGTAATAACAGTTAGGGAGATATTGTCAGTTTAACGAAGGAACTTCACGGTTTCACCTCCCCTCTCTTCGTTTTCGGTAGGCGTGGCAGCGGTGTATACACACAAGACGACGGCCGCACGGAGGACGCGAGCTTCCCACTGGGAATAAGGCTCGCGCCGTGGCCAGAATTCCCCGGCTCCCTCCGAAAACGGAGGCATAGCTTCACTCCGCGCAACCAGAGAACGGTGAGCGCGTAGCAGTCGTCAATCATGCGCAGCAACACGCCCGAGAAGCAAGGGCCACCGCGCGCGAGAGAGGGAGAGGAAAAAGACTTCCGTGTTACGGCTGGCGCGCCGCTCGGCTGTCTGCTGGACGCCGAGCCTGCTTTTGAGAGAGTTGCGCAGGCCGAATCGAAGGGAAGGCGCTGAGGCCGACCACAATGTGGCGGTGAAACGAGCCGTCGAAAAAAAGGAAGGAGATCGTCGGATTTCCGTTATGGCCGAAAACACGCGCGCGCGCAACACCGCGGGCGCCCACTTCCGCGGCTGCGACCGGCCTCCCCGCTCCGCGGGCCATTCGCGGCCCACCTCGGGGCCAGAGAGAAATGCATGACGAGCATGACGACTGTTTCGTATCAGTTATCTCAGATAACTAATACGATATTCTCATCGGGAAGGGGGTGAACTTGGCGGAGTGGTAGCTTTCTACCTTTGCTCCTTTAATCGCACTGGTCTGTGTTGGTATTGACGCGGTGGCATGTTTATCCCCGCACTCTAAAAGAAGACGGTCAGGCGGAGCAATTTCCGGCATGACTCTACAAGGCTATAGATCCTCCAGTATGGCTAGCACCATCGTCCTCCTCGAAAAAAAAAAAAAGAACATTAAGTTGTTGGTGTTTCCCTATTTTAATTGTTCTGTACGCTTTTTCCACGGTTAATTCTCTTACATAAAATAATAATTAAAAATGAGTTCTGCTTGATACCCTTTACCTCATATCTTCGCTTTACCTTAATTATTCACAATTCAAGCAATACTTGATCATTTTAATAATCACCATCTATTCTTTCCTTGTGTTAGTCCAACTGTTCTCAATTTCATGTTTTGTCCTCCTTTCCTTCATTTTCGTGTATCTTGAATGGTTTCTGAAGGGAAATCTTATCGACCAAGCCGCCCCAGATTCTTGACTGATCCCTGCTCAGTCGCGCCACTAGCAGGAAGAAGACAAAGAATGAAAGCAACGCTTCAATGGCGCAATTTAGCATGCAGCCTTGTTGGTCAAAAGCGAATCTCTTCTCTTGTGATTCTATTTCGCTCGAGGAGCCTGGGATATTTCGGGAGCAATATCAGAACACCGAATTCGCGTTTGAGCAACGATTACTCGTGTGGCGCGAACTAAACTCTGACGTGTTAACGTGTTACAAGTAACTATACTCCCATTGATCATCTCATCTATAATTAAACACTTTTATATGAGCGAGAATGCGTATTTAGAGGAACCAGCCTTCTGAAAGCAATGTGGGCGTTACGTTTCACATTGCTCGAGGGGGCACACCGTGTATAGTATACATACCCATAGTATACTGCTATAGCCACCGGGAGGCTAGTGTGACAATGCATTTATCACCGTTATCGGCGTAATTACGCATATCGCTGCTATACACAAGACGAACGGCAATGATGACAACTGCGAAGGCTTTCAGCTCTCAATGCTGCGAAACTAAGGGCGCAGCACACCCTTCGGGGATCGCGCAGCCAGTTATGCGTGAGCCTGCGCAACTCCATGCATTACATAATTCAAGGCTCGAGCATCATAAGCGCGTCCAACAAGCTTATATATGGCCGCAATAACGCTTACGCGCACGATGACACATTATACCTTGCTCGCACCGCGGGCATCGAGGTATTCACTGCATGAGCTCTTGCTCAGTCTAAGCACAATCACTGTAGTGTGTAGAGTCCTTTTGGGAGAAGAAGTACGAACGTTCGGGCACGTTACGTCACGCTGCAGCGTTAACGTTGAAAGTGCGCATTTTATAAATAGTTCGCGTGGGCAGGCTAAGAGAGATGCGGGGATATTTGGCATTGGCAGAGACAAAGGACTGAAGATGAGATTGGCGACATTTCGACGTCGTGGAGTAACGAGTAGTATTGGCTAAAATGTAAGTGAACAAGTGAAGCGCCGTCGTTCGCAGCGCGGCCTTACAGCTTACGAGACAATCTCAGCGATTCTCTGACGAAGACAGCTCTTTCCTGCGCTAGGTAGATATCAGTCAAATCTAGGTGTTTTTCCGCGTAAAAACTTCAGATTGAAGTGGCGCTCGTCCTGTCTGACTTTCCTTCTTGGGTCCATGTTTTTTTGCGCTTTAAGTATAAAAAAGGGGTCAGTCAACGAAGTGTCGCCGTCCTCTCGCCGTTGTCATCCTGTCGTCTTTGTAAAAAAAATCATGCATGATATTCAATTGAACTTCTACATCAAGTCTATTCAATGCAACGAAAATTCAACAGAAACAACGCAAAATTTTTAACGACTTTTTGTATTGGGTTATCGTCTTTGTCGTCAACGTCCTGCCGTCGTCGTCGCTACTGTCCCACAGATTGTCTTCTGCAGTAAACGACTTAAGGATGCCAAATGTTACCGCCTCACTTTTGTTTTTATTTCTTTTTACTGCAATGTATATTGCTTTTATATAACTTACAAAAGGCATTTCCAGTTTTACGCAATAATAACTATAGAATATGCTTTATGTGTGTACAACCTTTACCACATATCTTGAGCCTCGTTTCTTTCCTCCTGTACAGTCTGTAACCACACTCCCCTCTTATATACACTAAGCGGTATATATAGCTGAAATGACCATGGCGCCCTATTCTGTTAAATCACCGGTGCGATTCGGCGGCTGCGGCGGCGGCATTCCGACGGGAGTTGAGGGCCAAAAAACACGCGCGTATATTAATTTGGCGGTACTCTAAAGAACCCCTGGTGGCCGAAATCAATCTGGAGCCCTTCACTGCGGCGTCTCTTAATGACGTCTCAACCTGCGTTATTCTGGGACGTTAAACCCAACCAATGGAATCAAGTTGCGTTGACCGAAGTAAATCGCTGCACGTAACTTCTCATTTGCAGGCGGGGGAAAAAGAAACGAAGAAGTGCGGTCTTAAGAAAGGCATACGTATAGTATAGCGTCGTATAGGGATACAGTGCGTGTGCGCCAGATCTAAGCAAAACGAGAGGCCGTCCGTCGCGGCGGCAACAGCGCCGTGTATGCCGTCGTGCCAGAGGGCGTCACGTGCCGGATATTACCGTCGGCGACAGGGGCGCGGAAACGAGGCCAACAAGACGATGAGCCGCGGTGCGCATCTGCGGAGAGTGGTGCGCCGTCTTCCGTATGGCGGGACGAGCGATTCTCCAGGTGGGCGAATGAAGCAAGTTCTAGTGAAGAACGCGAACAGAGGGGAGAAGGGGATGGAATGAGATAGACGCAAGACCGCAAGCTCTATAGCGTTGCCACATATCTACGCTGTGGTTACGGTATATACACCCGTTTACCGCCATCCATCCACGGGTTTCGCCGTCCTTGGGTGATTACGAAATGCGAAACTCGGAGACGCAGTTTGTGACAGTTTAGTAATACCGCGTTTGTGCTTCGAGTAAACTATATCCGGAGACTACGTTAATGCAACGAGGCACGCGCGCTGGAGATCGAGCGCTGTTTTATGGCAGCGATATCTCGTACGTCTCCGGTAACAGCAAGATGTCTGCATTGTTCTTTTTTTCCTCCACAGCGCAGATTCCGTATTATCGATGGGGATGGCTAATAGCTAACCGCAATGAATGCGCATACGAAAGTGTCGAAGCGTTGCTCAATTGCAGTTCGGGCAATATTTGTTGATGCGGCGACGAAGTCAACCAGCGCGATCCGAGACAGGACGAACTATATAGGCCGGCTTGCTCCTCTTATAACCGCCAGCGAAGTGTCTGGTCGTCGCAATAACAGTATACCGTCGTCACGCTCATCGACGCGAGCTCGCGCTGCGTCGCCGTACGCTCTTTGTCGCCGTATACGCTCCCCCCGCACACGCCGTCCGAACGGGCCATGGCGAAGAGCCCGCGTGGAAGTGCTCACAAAAGGGTTTCCCCCGGCGTGACGACGCTATTTTTGATCCCGGGCGCGCGGGACGCCGCGTCGCGGGCGTTGTCCGTCCGTCGACAGGTCTGCCATGCCAGTGGCCCAGCAGGCATGCGGTGCCGCTTACGGTATACTATGCGCCGGTCGCCGTCTCGAAAGGCACGGCGGCCGCGTGCAGTAGAAACACAGCGGCTGTCAAGGCCGTCCACCCCGGCTTTGTTCCGCCCAGTTGGTCTCCGAGGGGGCCCGGATCCCCAGCCAGAGGATGTCTATCTCCTCCGTTCGCCGCCATGGGTGGACGACGGTGCGCGGCTATCCCATGCGGTGCGGCCGCCATTCCACGCATGCGTGTGCCGGCCGCCACTTTCCCATAGAGCGCCCGCGGCCGTTCACTGTGGTGAACGAAAAAAAATAAAGAATGGGCGCCATTCTTCTCGAGCGCCATTGTTGTACGCCGCCCGTTGTCCACAGCTCGTGGCCGGTCCCCCCCTCTCTTTCTTCCCTCCGGGGGAAGCGTGCGCCTCAACAGAATGGCGTCGACGACACCAGGAAACTTTATAGTATAGAAGCGCATTGCGTGCGTCCTATACGCCATGCAGGGCCAGGGAGAGGCCCGTCGAGAAATCGAGACCATTTGCTGAGCTTCCTTAAACGCTTCAATGCTGGACGTTTATCCTCGAGTTTTGTTAAGCAGAACCGCGGCGCGCGAATGAGACTGCCGCCGCTTTCCTGCATCTCAACATTTCGTAATCTTTCGTCGATTCCTGCGCGCTCGACACATTCCGTTGCGTCACTGACGATGAGCCATTATTGTCTCGTTTTGCAGTAGGACATGTTGTTGGGCAAGTCGGCCAGTTTTAGTTCTAACGATCGAACGTGGAGAATATAAGTGGTATACATGAGTTTATTGTTGCGTTATTACTTCTTCTCGTCCACTGGCGTCATCTCGTCGATGGCGATGGGGGTCGCCACATCCTACCCGGCCGGCTGCCTTTTCCCTTGCAGTGGCAATACGGGAGAACATTTCCCGCGGATACCTGTTCAATTATTCTACTTCAATTCAAATTCAGGTTGTTTATTTTCATCTTTTATTTGCAATAATAAGAAGAACAAAAAAAAAACTGTCCCATACTTGTATATGATAACCCAAAATCTCAAACAATTCTTTGTTGCTTAGCTGTCCCGACCACGAGCTGTCCTAACCATGTATTTTTGTGTTGCGTCGGAAGTCATAGTGCCTCTTCATTGCCATCCCGTATTTACTTCGTTGGTGGCAGCTCTTGGGACTTTCTTTTAAGACAACATTATCGAGTGTGCCCAACTCTCGATCAGCTGGCGACTAATGACTAGAGCAGAACGCAGCGAAATGCAGTCTATATACATCTAATGCCCGCAGTGTTGTTATTGTGCAAGACGGCCGACTGCAATGCGCTATTCCCACACACCTTGAAAATTTCATGGATGTAAAGATGTATGTTCTCAGGTTTCTAATCATGCTTTCGGCGAGGAAATTAGGCATTGGGAAACGGATCGCGATATGCCTCTTTCGTTATAGCGATAGCTTCTCACTCCTGAATGCCGGCCACTCCATTGTTCGCAACAAGTGCTTTCATTTTCTTGAACACTTCTCGTTCGACATGGGATATGACGTAATTAACGTCCTCTCTGGTGGCAACAGGCCATGCGTTTATATACGGCTACCAGAAAAGCATGGGTCCTTTTCATACCTTCACTCTTGATACCTTCGCTCTTGATACGTTCATTTTTTTACAAATTCCAGATGAGGAACTTCTGAATAGTTCACCAATTATTCCGGCAGGACCATTCTGCTCTGTGCACTGGTGTGAATCAGGACACCTTTTGACGTAATTGACATATTCGTGTTTCTTCAGGTAAACCTCTCAGCTAGAGATAGATCTTCCAAAAGCCTTCCGTGTCCTTCGATTGCACACTAGTGCTGTGCGGCTTGAGAATCGATGGTCTTGGTTCTTACGCCAAGTACTCTTCTGAGAAATACCATCTCCTGGAGAAGAACTCATTTTCATTTATGTTATGCATGAGCAGGGTGATGCTTCAAGTACATTTCCTAGGTGCCCTACATCGCCTTTTCAACTGTCTTCGAGTGTACAGCTATGTCATTCGTGTACACGTTACAATATTTTCCGGTGAGACTATCCAGCAATTCGTTCACCATTCTCTTAAACCAGGACTGAGAATTTTTGCGTGCGAGTAGCAGCATACTGTATGTGTAGACGTCAAGTGGTTTGACAAATGGAGTAGACTTTCTAGTACCATCTTTCTGTGGCGTCTGCTAATACTCGTCACACAGATAAAAATACAGGGAAATAATTGAACTGATCCAGTCTCGTCAACGATTACATCAACTCTTGGAATTGGCCACGTGATTAAATCAGTTTGCTTGTTCATTTATAAGTGTATCTGTCGACACAAAACGATCCTTCTCTTTTCGGAACAATATTGCAATGAGTGAGGCAAACGAGTAAGTAGAGGGCCCGATGATTCCAGCCTCCAGCATGCCTATAAGCTCCTAGGCACACCTGACTGAGGCTAGAAGGCATTTATTTTATTTTATTGTTTATTTTAACGGTAGAACTGTCACGTAACTGGAAAAGGCACTTGATTTGCCATTGTAGCTTCCGAAAAACCATAAATACCAATGCAAGATAACTCTGAAAACTTCAAATATAAAACCTCCGCAGATGACAGGTTCTAGAAGCTCAATATTCTCAGCAAGCTATGAAATAGATTATAACCTCTTCCAATGGTGACCATGTCGTTTCATAGGATGTTAGTAATCATGTGTGTCATCTCAGGCCATGATATCGTAACGTCTAAGCTAACATTGGTCGAGACCCCCGCGCTCCCACTTTTAGCATTTCACCTTCAAACTGCGCATCAGCAATTACTTATGGCATTCTCGACAAGAACCTTCACAGCTGCTGACGCAGATTCACTTTACACGAACAATTCTGTCTACATTGACTATTCTGTCGTTAATAAAACTAGCTGAGGCGCCAGTTTCAAGGAATACCGAGAAAGCTTGCCAATTCGCTAGCATCACGACACTCAGAATGCTTTTCTCAGTCAGGAATAGGAGTTCGTCAACCTACAGCAACGTTCTGGGGCAAAGTCGTGAAAGTGTGTGTCGAGCCTTGGGCTGAAGTGCCGGCAACTCCGTGCCGGTCTCTGACTGCAATAGTGCGCTTCGGTCCGAGGCTGTAAAATACTCCAACGAAAATAGTGATAGAGAGAAAGAGAGATAGCAAGGAGAGGAGAGACTGGTTCATATCTCTGCGTGACCTCACTTTCACTTGCATTTGATGATGCCTGGTCGTACCATATAAGGGCGATGACCTAAGAATGTAACAACGTTGAATCAGCCCTAGGCAGCAACTCCCACTTCTAGAAAACGTATAGTCTTTGGTATTGGTATAGTGTCTCTCTGCGTGCAGACAATTCCAATATTCCACATCTCAACAGGGTTCACCTGGAAACCGTCTGAGAAACATTCACTCCGCGCAATCCAGAGAATGCGACATTATACTCAAGTCATAGAATTTACATATGTTCCAACCAAGAAAGGCTCTCACGTTACCTACGCAGCCTTCATCGGTCATCATGTGATTGCTCCTACAAGTATATTTATAATAATCTATACACGTGGCTGTGCTCGAAGAACTAGCTTGAAACAAGTCCGGTGCCGCGAAAAGCTCTTCGCGCTATCCTCTCGCCATTGGTACTGCGATAACAAGTCGCGAGAGCGGCTGCTGCTGCTTCATGTGTTGTATCGCACTTCAAGTAACGCACTCATAACCCTTGCTCTGTTAGTGAAACTTGCTAAGCGTCTGCATTTCGCAAAATAATCGGTCTTTCTTCCGACAGTTACACTCGCCTAGAGCCTGCAGGGGAAATGTTTAGTCTGCATTACTTTCGCTGGAGAGAGAAAAAAAAAAGAAAGAAAGAAAGAAAGGAAAACACTGCCATTGCAAGAAGCGCAACTTCTTGCATTGAGCAAAAAGTTGGCACGCGCTTTCTTCTCTCTCTTTTTGATCCTACCCCGCCCCTCGTCTTCTTCATGTGAACCTGGATCATTGGCCCATGCTATACAGGAGCTCAACATAGTTTTTTTTTTCTCTTTGGAAGTGACCGCTTTTTCAAAAAAAAAAAGAAAAAAGAAAAAAAAAGAAAAAAAAAGAGAGAGAGAGAGAGAGAGAGAGAGAGAGCTTGAGTTATATTTGGTAGGCGCGCGGAGACTGACCGATCCAGAAAAGCTAGAAGCCATTCAAACATTTTGCTAGGCATAAGAAAACTGATCGACAACTTTGACCTCGTGCGCGAGTAGAGAGAGAGAGAGAGAAGCTCTACTAGAAAACAAATTTTTGCTCGGGTGTATACAACCACTGACATATGCTACTCTGTATAGGGAGAGGAAATGTGATTAAAGAATTCCAGAGGGAGAGCGGAGGAAAAGGAGAACACGAATAAATATGAAATGCGCGTGCGAACCTGATAATGATATTTACAGGTGAGACAATGGATGAATTCAATCTTTTCTATATCATAAAGCGAATCTTTAAAGCTTTCCGAGGAGGCCAGTTTCTGATAGGTATTGGAACACTAAAGCCAAGACCCACCGCTGTTTTGAAGGGCCGGGAATTGTACCCAAGATGCTAGGTAACGTTTGCGGCTCGTGCCAAATCATGTCCATTTGGCACTCGAAAGAATTGCTCTGCTGAATAAATTGCGCCGATTTTCTTTACGCAATGTCTATAAGTTATTATTTTATAACACCTAAAGCGCGCACAGATACCAGGCGGGTTTTGAGTTTTCTGAATTGCAATCGACATGCGCATTCTCTGTGGGCTACAGCAGGCATTGTATGCTTCTTACGCAGCTGGTATAAATTATTTTCTTCTTTTTTTTTCTTTTTTTGCTTTGCGGTCTTTGTAATGTTCTTAGAAATATTAGAGCCACTCATTGATCGGTCAGACAAACGTTATATAGCAAGATTGAAAGAACTTTAAAAAAAAAGAAAAAGAAAATAAATTTAGTGTCATTGCTCTCTATCGCAACTTCACTCATTCTGCTCATTCTGCACTCTTGGTGATTGCATAACACCTTCAAAACTGGAGTAAAGATCTTCGGGACTAGTTCGAAATGAGAAGTGGGACGTTTCTATCCCCTCGTTTCACGAGTGATTTAAACACGCACTCAAAGCTCGGTACGCCAGCGTTTCTTGCTTGCGGCCACAGCCCGCGTTCTGGAATCCAACGCCGTTCAACTTCGTGCTGAGCCACCGCAGAACAGCATATATACAGCCACTGAGCCAGCAGCGCCAAGACTCTCGCTTCTCGTGAATCGCGTATCGAGATCGAACGTGCAAGTATACTACTGCACATACCAAGGCACGCAGCGTGGCGGCGGGCGTTCCTGCCGATACGGCCGTACAGGCTGGTATATAGTGATTAGGAAACCGCTATATAACGTCCCCCCGCGCGGGCCTAATGAAGCGGTTGGTCGTCGTCGCCTGTGGGCTGCCAGCCTGCAGTTTTCGGTGCTTGGCCAGGTTTCGGGCGTGATCGACTGGGCCGAGAGGCCGTTTCCGCTGGCGCCGCGGCCACTTCCGGACCCCGGTCGGCCATTAGAACGGCGCGGCGGCCGCCAAATGGCCGGTCGGGTTCGCTTTCATGCCCTTGCGGTTTCGCTCCAGTAGGAAACGACGGTGCTCGATGAAGCGCGGCGCGCCGTCGCACTGATGACGGAGCCTGACCGCGGGCCGGTCTCCTTCGTCGCCGCAGGTATGTAGAAGTGCGGACGCTAATCACGGCAGTCCGCGGTCAGGGACCTTGCTAAGTATAGCTATACGAAATCGCGACAGCGATCCGTCAGTCGCTGTGGCGTAACCGCGTACCACAACCATGTAGTTGAAAAAAAAAAGGAGAGGAAACAACTCGAGGTATATGTGTATACGAAAGGGGAAACAAAAAAAGTACATTGCCAAAGGGGTTTGTAGCTTGAGAGCAAGAAAGCGCTCATTTCTTTCTACCCAACGGATTGATCGAGACGTGTACTTTCCGTTCAAACCCTAAGGTGTATATTGGTGCACTGGCTGAGCTTATTTATAGTTAAAACCAGCGGCGCGCGACGATGGTCGTGGAGAAAGAAAGTAATTTCCAATCGGACGCTCGCTGAGTAAAAGCTATATGCAGGGTGTGCCAAGTACAGACGTGAGCAGCCTTGTCTAGAACGCGGCAATGGCGGCTTCCGGGGCTCTCCGGAGCCAGCCAGCGACGTCTAACGGTAGTTGCTGGGCCCAAACGTGGCCAGCACCTACCGTTAGACGTCGGACCCAGCAGCTGGCGTCAGACGTCGCTGGCTGGCTCCGGAGAGCCCAGCTCACGTCTGTACGTGTTTACATTCGTGCACGTCAGAGTTTAATTTAACGTAATTACCGCGTTGACAGTCTCGTGGTAATTTGTCCCGAATTCGAAGCATTTGCTACGTGAGAACTGTAATAGTCAGCCTAATTACCGGTGGAACAAAGTTTTGTGCTTATACAGGTTTTCATGGTGGGGTTTGAAGGCGCAGAAACTCTTTTTGGTGCATGCAGTACCGGTCCCCAAGGAGACACAAATGATCATCGACCAATCGAGATGACAATCACAATGATTGTCATCTCCATTGGTGGATTGGTGGATTATCATTGGTGTCAATGATTGTCATTTTCAGAGGTAGACTTGTTTTCAACGCCATCAGTTTCTTGCGGGACTGGGCAGCATTGCATGCTAGATCCTGATGTTCTTAGCAAAACGCATTGCCGGTCTAACGATTAAGCCACTAGAATTAGGGCAAACGCCATTAGAACGGCAAATTAGTTCTATATATAGAGAACCTTCCGATGTTATGGAGTTGTGCTGCTGAGCACAAGGCTGTGGATTCGTCCCCACACCGCGGTATATCTCTACACCGATGAGCACGGAACGTATAAACATTCGCGTACTGATGTTGTTCGAGCTATCGAACTCGGCTTGAGAGGGGACAAAATTAAACTGAACACCCCTCGTCCACCCACCTTGCCACCCTAATCGCAACCAAACGCCGCGAATCAATAACAATATCGGTCACTTCTTCGATCTATGCTGCCCTTGTTCTTGCTTTCTTCTTTCTTTCATTTTCGAGGCTGTATGTAGAGGTCGGGTCGCAGCCACGTTGCGTGGTCTTATTCCTTCCCGCGGCCTTGGCAGCGCCAAGTCGAGGCGACGACAATGTCACGGCTTTCCGCCATGGTGGCTGTGGCGAAAGCGCCATGACGCTCACGCAGCCGCGCGGCAGCGGCACAACCGAGGTCAGCGTGGCGACCGACTTCCGGGCTGCGCGCAGAAGCCAAGCGCGAGAGGCCATCCGCGCGGCCACAATCGTGTGTGTTATGCTCGCATTGCCGCTCCACACGTGCTTCGCACACACTCGAACGCACGAGGACCAAATCCTTGGCTCGGGTCACTCCGATGGTCGAGGGCGTCGGACAAAAGGAGAACGCTGCCGAGAACGACGATCCGTGGCGCGCGACTCTACATGTATAGAAGCTGGAAGGTGGGCACTGTGTGCCCTTGTGCATACACCGCGCGCGCTTAGCACGCCTTAGTTCGGCAGCCCGATAGTGATTACGCGTGGATGTAGTGTGGGCGCAACAAATGAAACTACGAGGACTAGCTCGCACCACTTGCACTGACTGCACTGCAGGGGTGGTCTCTTTTCTCTCGCTTGTGTGCAACTTTCTAGAGTACTGCCCGTCGTTTGTGTGAACTTTGGTTTGTCTATGAACCAGATTTTTTTTCTTTTAATTCTTGCGTCCGCATTTAGAGCAAGCGTGTTTAATACTGACCCCAGTCATCATCTGTCGGCGCAGCCCACACAGGTACTATGGGTTTGATGTCGGGACCGTTGACGACAAAACCATGACGGCGAACTTTGGCGGCAAAGCACGCGAGAGCAACAGTCTGAGCGATTGATCTCGACCGTTCGTTCCGCTTGTTCCCGCAGTCCCCGGCAAAGTACGGCTGCCACCTACAACTGCTGAAAATTCTTGTCTACTGTGGGCAACCCGAAAACGTTGGCAGAGCGAACATTCCTCACGCGTCTGCAATAACCTGTATACCGAACATGTTCGCATAGGCATCTGTGTAAGTAATGGAAAGATATAGGAAAAGCGAACGCTGGTTCTCTTTCGACTTAAGCTTACCGATATCCGTGATGCTGCTCAATGACGCGCAGGGATCGAAGTATATATACTAGTATACGTATATAGGGGGCCCAATCAGTCGCAGTTTTCCAGAGTACAAGCTTCGTTCTTCAACACGTCAACTGACTCTTTAATCTCGTCTGACTAAAAGGGTAAGCAACTTGCTTATTAATGAAGCATTCTTTACTCTCGCGCGTTCCGGCACCAGGAAAACAAACATTCGCTACATGCTGCTCGTACTTGCACCGAGAGGGACAGAATCTGTTCGGATTATTGGAGCGCTATTCGTTAGTATAGAAGTGATGAGCGATACTGCGAAAAGGTGGCAAATACGAGAAATAGGACTAATTGGTCTTGGTATGCTAAGCGCAAGTTTGAATGAATACAGTGGGAGGAACGCATTCGTTTTACTCTGTTCGCGTCCACATTTGCGCTCAACGTGTCCGTCGTTCAGTGGTTCAGTGCCAGTAATCGGTACACGCGTACTGCAGCAGCGTTCTTCGCAACACCGCAGATGGCTTTAAAAGATGCGCTCCGTGGCGCGATGAGTAAACCGCGGCGCGCGTTCGTTCAGCGGGCGCCGAGATAAGGGAAGCGATTCGTGACTCGACTGGGGTTCCTCGTGGGAGCGCGGCGCTAAAGAACGCGCTGGCCATCTACATAACGGGTCTCGGCGCGCGCGGTCGCCTTGGGCAGCTGGCCTCCCCGCGTCCGCTCCGCGCAGCATTGACATCTGGAGTTGGGACGCGAACCAGACCGCGCAGGGACGCTGCAGGACGACTGGCCGCCAGCGCAATTCGCCGCACTGCATGTCGCCAGATCACGCGCGCACTGGAAACGCACGCGCGCTGCCCGTTTGCGCAATTCAGCGCAAAACGGCGGCTGCGTCGTGCGTTTCTTATTTCTCTTTTCTCATTGAATACGAATTTTATTCGCGCGGAGAAAGGACGTTAAAGACGTCTCAGAAACAATCTTGTCTATACTTCTCTGTGGTTTCTTTCTCTTCTTTTTTTTTTCTTCTTTTTTTGCTGTTTGCAGTCAAGTGTTGAGCAAGGTGGCCTTATGTTGCGTCACTGTGAATGAAAGCCATCGCAGGCCGGTTTCCTTGTATACGAAAGAAGGAAGAACTTTGCAAGCGCATCAGTGAATACGACGACGCAAGAAATGTTTAATAATCAAGCCGGTGGTCTTGTTGCATAACGCGCGCGCCGGAGCCCGCTGTGGTGACTTTTATAAATGCCACGGCTTAAGTGCATGGTCAAAAGTAAAGCTGTGTAAATAAGCTGTGTACACATGGCATGCTTCCGCTTGCAAGCCGTCGTATAAGCAATCCTATAGCAATGACCGGATCCAACAGGCTCCAACAGTCGGAGCGTGCCGTTATTCGGGGTCCTATTCTGGACATCGTCACATTTCGCCACAATGACAAATTTGGCAATGTCGGCAGTTTGAGCCAATCAGAGACTCCGCAGAAGTGATTTGGGCCAATCAGAGCTGACAACATGGAGTATATTCGACAATATGGCGCAATTTGACGACGTCCAGAATCTATATTAACCTCGGATGCGCCTCACGTCGTGTCGGACGCCTCCTATAGTACGACACAGGTTCCGATATACGACAAGCGGCTTGTCGGAGAGCGGCAAGCGCCTGTTCCGACTGTTGGAACCTGTTGGAGACATGTTGAACGCAACCGCTGTTAACTTTGCGACGCTAACACTCCATCCATGAGCACTCGCGGGCAGCACCGCGCACGCCATCGAGCCTTTGAATTTGATGAAGGAGAAGGAATAAAGCCTCAGGAGCAAGGGCAAAATATGTTAGAGTCTCTTTAAAAGTGAGGTGGCATGTCACACACGGAAAGCAATGTAAGCAATTCAACATCGCCGGCTCGTATACTGTCTCTCCGGGCGTATAGTTTAATTACTCGTGAACTGCGGCGCATCGTGCTCGGAGGTTTTGATTAATCGTGGCACTGAAGGAGCGAGCGTGAGTTGTCGCTCTACCGCGTGTGACGAAAGCACGAAAGAAACTTGCGTTGCGTATACGTTCGCCGGCCGTGCCCTTGTCGCCGCGTTGACGCAAGTTGCTCTTTCTGGAATCTTTGTGAGAAGTATGCAGCGAAACGTTCAGTGCGCAGGTGGGGATGTTTCAAAATACACGTAAATTAAAACGAAGATACCAGTATCGTCAGAAGTTATACCACATTCCAAAGACGCCCTTACGCCCGCTTCCTCAATTAGGCTTCGAGCCATGATTGAATTGCATTATTCTCTCTCGTCACGCGAAAGTTCTCCCTCGCCGAGGGAGTGTATGAAGGAAAAGAGAGGCCGACCTTTTAGCTGAAATGAACGAAGCCATTTTTTTTTTTTACAACCGGGCTGCATTTCTTTTAGATCTTCATAACGTCTAAGCTGCCTCAATGCAGCGGCACAAGTCACCACGGAAACAATGGTGCGAGGTGCGCGGTGCAGTTTCTGTGTTTACCAGCTTCTTGTTGAGGATGGCGGAGCGCGTAAATGTATCTCTATTACAGACGACTAGGAAACCCGTGGTCATCAGGGCTCGTATTCACAAAGACGTGCTTACGCTAGAACTGTTCCTATATGAGCAGATAGGTGTCAGCGAATCATGATGGCAGACGTATTATTAGCGAAGGCTGCCGTCCAGCGGGAAACAACACTTAGGAACTAAAGGCTTTGTGAATTCGGGCCCTGGTGGCGAAGGGATATCGGGGATAGGATGTGGCAGAGAACGCTGGTCAGTCGTTATCGCCGATCTTCTGTAGCAAGGATACCCACCAGGGGGGCTTCATCGCTATAATAAATGAACCGTTCCTCTTATTAGTTCGCCTTTATTGTCAGTCCGCAGAGTGGTTGTGATACATGGTTCCCGATTTATGAGTTACCAGAATACTGGCGCACCAGTATGCCAGTATATGCTGTTTCTAGAACTGCAGTTTTGGAACTGTAATATGTGAATGCGAAGTGCGGATAAACGGCGCTCCAAATTCCTTAATTTTCATCAAAAAGCAAGAGTTTCGAAATCTCCAAGCGAAGCGTGCGAGCGAGAACTTGCAGTTTCGTGTAAATCTGTATGCCAGGTGCACCGGCCACACGTCTCGCCTATCAACAAACCAGCGACTCAATACGTACAATTACCCACTCAAGTCGCGCGAAAATCTAGCTTTGAAGTTACGACACACACTCCTAGCGGGGAGGGGGGGGGGGGGACGCATTGCTATTATTTATCTATAGGAACACTCGACGCAGGAACACTCGACTTGAAATGCAAAATGCAATGGACAGATTTGTCAATGTGCCCTTTGTGTAACGTTCCTGGAGACTTGCAACATGTTCTACGCGTCTGCTGCTGCTAGAGACATTCGTTGAAGGCGGCACTATATTTAGCAGCGCGACTCGAGCTTGGAGCTGCGACATATTCTCGGCCCGTGGCAAAGCACCATGCAGCTGCGCGTTACGAGCTACGAAAACGCTGCCTGGTGTTTCTGAGGTCCACAGGCCACAACGAAACTCTGAATATCACCATAGCGTATGTGTATGCCTGTGATGGGGTGCCCTTTGGCCATCCCTGACCCTTGCGCCTAAAAGCTCAATTTATCATCTGTGACTGAACGTGCGGTTTGTCTGTTTATGTGATCACTGTGTATACCACAGTTATCACCCGGCCCCTGGAGTAGTACACCAGGCGATCAGCCAGGCTAACGTCGCCAACATATCCTTAAAGATTGCATATTTAACCTCTCTCTCTCTCTCTTGACATAGCTCACCTAATCTGCGCTTTAAGGCTATTCACATTAGACAGAACAGCCCTTAATGTCCGCACAGATTATTCATCGAAGATTGTCATGCCTTGAGCTATGACACGCACTTGTCCCATGGACGAACGCGGCGTGTGCGCCAAGCGCCTACCAACGAAGAAGCTTTTGAACTTCCTTATAGAGACAATGGTCTCAATTAGATATACTTTAGTTTGTATGTTGCGTGTTGGTGTGTTTCGAGCAGTGGTGTGTTCCGTGACGCGCGGTGTGCGTATCATTTCATTTTTTTCCTCATATCCATCTGGACTAGCCTGCCAAGCGTATCGCCAGTCTAAACTCTCCCCGACTCATTAAAGAGCTCTCTCCCTCTAATTCATCGCACGCTTGACGGGGTCGACGCGCCCCGAGAGGATTTTTCTTACCGTCTCACGGGTGGCAGCCCGCGAACGTTTAACAGGCGAATGAAATGGCGGCGGGGAGCGAAAAGCCTCGTCGATTATTAGGCGCCCTGACCGCATGAATCGGGCGCGCTGTGCGATAACTGCGGCCGTAATGAAAATGGCCGCTCTGCTCTTGGCCGGGAAAGGCGCGAACCAAACTGGGTCGCCCCGTTGCTGCGAGGCCATTACGGCTTTCACGCGTATAACGGCCGCGGCGAAAGGCGCCTCTGAAAAAATGCCTCTTCGGAGAGTCCGCGCGGGCTGTTGAAAAACTGTTCCGCATCTGCAGCATGTGTCCGCAGCGCCCTCGCGGAGCACCTAGCTTCGATCACGTCCGCTTAACGATCGGCGGCATGGGAACGCGCAGCGTTTTGAATACGTTGCGCCACGCCACTCGACACAACTTCGGGAGTTGTGCCGAGAAAAAAAGAAAGAAGGAAAGTTAAGATAAAAAAGACTGCCAGTGGCGCTGGCCCGATACAAAACGTATGTATACGTCGTGGCGCGGTTCTCGGAGGTGTGCACGCGCTCGTCCTAATGGCGGCGCTCGCGGACTTTCCTTACACGTGTCGTGCAGACTGATAGATGCACGGCGCCGCGGCGCCTTTGTTTCCTGCTCGCGCTGGGTGCGCGAGAGACGAGGCTGGCTTTGCAGGTAACGAGCACCGCTGCTGACCGCGCGACATCGATAACGAGGGGTGGGTGCGACTCTCCACCGCACTGCAGCTACTACGTGGTTGAACATTTCTCTTTCTTTCTTTCCTTTTGATTTCACCTTTTGCCGGAGTAGGTAGATCTCGCTCTCAGAATCAACAGGTATCTTTATTGTTCTTAGTTTTATTTTCGTTGCACAGACCCATCGTGGCTGCAACGTTCCTGCATGCAGGTGGGCCGAAGCGTGCGGACTCGATTCCCGGCCCCGGAGCTTTTATTACTTGCGGGGACCCGGAATGTAAATAAATATCGCGTGTGAGGATATTTGGGCGCACGTTTAATGATCGAAGCTATCCACTGTGGCACATTCGCTACACTTAGCCTGCAGCTGCAAAGACAGTTAATACACTAACAAAAAGCATTTCCACCTCCATTCCACCGTGTGAAAGTGGATGTAAAGCGGAGCTGTTGCCGACGTTACACAAGCGGAACCACCACAAGGCGTCGCAGCGTCGAGATCAATGTTTATATCGTCCACGACCTCGATCGCGCCCTTTCCGTTGGTGCTTCGACGTCGCGGTGCACGTTCGCGCGGCGTCCATATACGCTTGCGCTTAATCCGCGTTCACGAAGTGAACGTCGCTGTAATTTTTTTAACAGTCTTGCCCTGATGTCGATTACGGTCGCAGCACACTCTGCGCGACCGATGCAATTCGGACAGAGCGCTTATACGCATCAAGGACAGATGCATCGTGTGCGCACGTTCGTCAAGCGCGCACGCAGGTGTGCGGGAGTGCAGCATAAATCCTCATTCTAGTCGACCCTCCGCCTGGCGCAAGTGCGTTATTGAACTAATTCAATTTCTCAAAGTAAAGTGCGTCCACAAGATTTGTAAAGCACGACTTACACACAACCTGCAGACATATGATAGCATCGGATTCTAATTTGAACACACGAGAAAACATAATTATGTTACGCGGAAACTCAAAATTACACTATAATCTGGAGACGAAAATATGCCTTTGTCGACACGACGGTGTACACGCACGGACGCAGAAAATTTGCCGGGGTAGCCATATACAGCTTCAAACAAAGGGTGATACTGTGATACTGTGTGCTGCTAATGCCTATGTAATAAAAATTTTGCGGCGCAAGCAATATCGGCGCTGTCCAGTGCCCTAATGTCGTGTTAGATATTTATGCGTATAGCACTCTCAGCGTGTTTTATTTTAGGAGGAGCTTATAGAGCGAAAAAAAAAAAGAATAATACGGAGCAATCCACGGCCTAACAGAGCTCTGTTACAAGTTTGGTGTTACAAGTATGTTAAATAACATAAGGCGTCACACAGAACAGAAGAGGGAAATAAAAAAAGACACGACGCTACTAACATGCATCCAGATGCACGTTAATCAACGCATAATATCTTCGTGTAACAGCGTAAGAAAAAAAAAAAAGAACAAGAAGTAAGAAAAGCTTAACAAAGAATGACAACATTGCATTCGCGCTAACTCTTAGGCCGCATTAATTCTTGCAGCCTTCTGTCACGCGAGTGTAGACGCGGAATCCACATCGCCGAAAAAAAAAAAAAAATGAATCGAAAGCTCTCGCCGCGCCGGTCAGTCCGAGGCCGATTTTCGTCCCAATCCAAGCGGAACAAGAGAGTAAGGGATCTGGAGATGGGCGGAAGCCACGCTCGGTTTACGCGTTAACATCCGGCCGCGGTCACTTGGCGAAATGGCGCTGACCCTGCAGTCGGGCTGCACTTTCAATCACTCAGCTCAGCTCCACGTGGGGCCCGCGGCTCAGGGCCCACCTTCGGAGCGCTGAGACACACTCTAGCATCGCATCGGCGCAATCAACTCGTCTACGAGGCAAACATCCGGCACGAGTGGTCGAAGTGTGCGGGAGAAACGTCTCGTCTCAGTGGCAGCCGCGCGGTCATGGCATATGTACTGCTGGGTGATAATGTTCTCGGATAATGTCATTTCTGACTCGCTCCGCGAGGCGTGCAGAACACTCGTGCCGGGCGGCGCGCGAATTCGTTCTCCGAGTTGGAGGACGCGAGTCCCTCTTGTATATACTTCGACCCGAGGACCGCGAGAGCGCAGTTGTCAGGCTGGTCGGAGGACTCTCTCTATACGCGACGACCGACCTGGAATGCGAATTCCGGTTCCCGTGGGGCCCGAGCAGGCGCGGCGAGCGATGCCGTCATAAGTTGCTTGCGGCGGCTGCGTAGCGTCGCGCGCGCAGCGGTTTATATATAAGCCTGTCAGTTATTGTGTGTATGGGACTTTGGCGCGCGCGCGCGCGCGTGGATCTCACCTTTGTGCCCGATCCGTTTCGTACCGGAAGAGGTCGAGCATGTCCCGGCCTGCCGCTTCTGTCGACGGGTCTGGCTCGGCGCGCAGCATCGCACCGATCGTTGAACGTAAGCGCGCGCTCGAGTCGTCGTCATCGTCGTTCCGAGACTCTTGTCAAGTTTTCCATATATACCGGGCACTGTGCGCTTTGTAGCCGTCTTAACGCGTATCTGACCGCTCGCTTCATTCACTTCCTTTAGTGCACACCAAATTTTTCTTTAACGCGCCTTACCAACGTGGCAGAACCTCTACGCTTGTCACAAGTCCGTTCCAAGAACCAAAACACACAAGGGTCGCATTAGCTTCACGACCTATATGGGATAGGATATTTACATCCTGCGCACGTTTGATGCTTCGATCACGGCGCTTTTGCGAATGGCACTTCAAACAAGGATTACAATAAGAGGGGCTATAACGTAAAGCTATTCCAATCGTTTCTACTCCATTTCTGCCACGAGACCTCCACGACTGGTCAAAGGTTTTGCGGGCCACCCCCACGTACTTCACTTGTCTGTCATGTGGACGTCACGAAGACCGCGATAATTCCCCATCTTATTTGACGTGTACACACCGATAATGCGTGCATTGGCCAAACAACAGAAACGAAATTCTACGTATTTTTCTCTATGATCCCTACGCAATTGGCAAACATATTTCGGGCTGCGCCCTCCTCACCTTTCTGTTACGCGGCGTCACAAAACCGTGATAAGTCTCCACGTCAAAGTGACGTGTGTGCACTAAAGATGCATTAATATGCCGAACAATATTGACATTTTTTTTTCGGAATAGCAGGAGACTGCCCCATTCCCAAAGGAATAAAAATGGCTGCCCACCAATCGCTCTGGCACTGGCTACTGGAACATGCTGGGGAGAATGGATTTCTCTGCGTATAATAAACACTTTTGGGTCCCAGTATAGCGTTGTAGAGTCCCTTTCGGCACATATACGACATCGCTCTGCCAACTATCCATATTAGCGGTATTTTTTATCCTTGCGTTGCACACCGCCTCGATTTTCGACCAGCCACCGCAAGCTAAGCAAGGGGAAGTGGACCAATCGCAAACTCCGGCACCGCCCTCCTCATCCGATTGTCTACTTTCACTGTGCCCAGCTCGGACCCGCCGAAACCCTCTCTACTTGTGCGCGCTTCTCGCCACTTGTCAGCCAATTCGATAAAAAAAAAAGAAAGAAAAGAAGAAAAAAAAAAAAGTCAAGGTAAGCAATGCTATTTGCTTTCGATGCAAACAAAAGTGACCTCTTTTAAACGAGGAGAGCGTTTGATTGGGTGGTTCAAAGAACGCTGCGAGTCACCTGCCCGATGTTGCGTCGACGGTACGTAAATTTGACGTCAGGACACAGGAATAAAGTCAGAAAGGAATAGTTTTGCTTTATACGGCCCAAGGACACCAATCCGGTGTATAGGCGAACTAACAGTTGGATTGTTGTATTGCTGCGGGTCCGAAGTGTGGTTCAAGCATGGTGCAAAGCGAAGTAGCCCGGTTCGTTGCACTAGTGACATCTTCTGCGTGTATACTTGCGCGTGCCTCTACAAGGTAAAATGTCCCGCACTTGCTTCTTATGGTGACTTCATGAAATGAAATTCAACAACACCGTTATCGTAACGGAGTTGTTGAATTTCATTTTTTTAGCTTAATTGCGGTTCCTCTCTTTGCTTTAGTTTCACTCTTTATTCCACACCAGCCAGCTCTATAGCTTGATTCAGCAGGGGCTGTCATTTGCCTCTCGGAAAAGGGCTGGTTTCATTCTGCGCCCCGTTTTCATAATAAAGAACTCTTCCCTGACGCCATTGTAGACGGGAAACCTATACTATAGCTTTTGTTTTCGAAGCTCCAATAGCATCCCGAGGTTATTAATTTTTAAAAAAAGGGGAAAAAAAGAGAAAAGGAGCGAGATATACGAAGATAGATATACGAGCGCTGAAAATTCGGTGGTCTTGCGCGTCCAGTGGTTCTTCATGCATAGCGCCCCTACTAAAACAACGTCTGTCGCGATCATCTGGGGTCGAATTCACAAACCTTTTCATTCCTCAGGGCTATTTGTCATTGATTTGTGAGCAAGCAGCGCTAAACACGCGTGACACTGAACAAGTGAGGACAGGACGCTGCACCGACTACACTAACTGAAACGCTGTGTGTTCCGTGTTAAGCTCTCTCTGCTAACCAACTATAGCTCACCCGGGCCAGTCGCGTTCTTGCCACTGACCGACCGCCTTCACTAGTAACCCCGTATCCTGGATTGCGCTGCACCTGTCCTTACAGATGTCTCTCGCGTAAAGAATGTTTCTGCGAAACCGGGCACTGCACCCGTATTCACTAACCTTATTCACTTGCGTGGGAATAAGGACATTTCTTCATTGGCCGGCGTTCGATCAGGCATCCACCGCCACTCATGACGGAGATCGGCGTGATAACAAGACGATCTGAATGGCGATTGCCAATCGCAGACGGAACTTACATTAACAGAAACGTTATTTGTACACGAGTCCTGATCTAGAGGCACCTAACAAGAACCCTTTAGATATTTCGCATCGATGCTAAGTGCAGCTGTTCACTTACAATCGAGAAAAAGTGGAGCTGAAGGGAGCAGACTGTTATGGTGCGTCAAAGTTCATAAACATTGCACAAGCGGATGCTCTCGCGCGAAGAATAATATGCAGCGTCCTTCGGAAGCTTTACGTCAAAAAAGAAGAAATAAATAAAACAAAGGTAGCGCCCGGCGATGGGTATACGCTTCTTCGAACCGGTATGTTTGCGCCCGAGCTATTCAGTGGTTACTGCCGCTTTTTTTTTCTCATTTTTTTTTTTTTAAATCCAGCTTCGCTCTCCTTTTACTCACGGATGCGTGATTGCGAGTGCGTCCAAGGAGACGAGAGCTCCCAACCGCACGTATATATAAAACTGGCCGGGCTCCCGCAGCCTTTGTTTGTTAGCCTTATAGGCCGGGCCGCCTCTTTCCTTTATATATTTCTGCACTACCTATTCTTTGTCTTGAGACGCCCCGGCCAACAAAATTCCTGACGCGTGCGGTCCGGCACTCCGTCCTACTAAAACAGTGCAGCGTTGCGGAGCCTATGAAGCCAGCGTCAACCCCCAACCGGGGACCGAAACCTGTAACCGGTTTGCGCCGCAATAATGGTCTCGGATTGGTAGACGGCCATGCGCTGGCCAATGGCGAAGACCGACGATCCTAATTAAAATATCTTCAGAAAGGTGGCGGGCGGGGGGGGGGCAGACTGTCTAATAGACAACTCGTACACAATTTTGCTTTACATACATTATTTTTTTGTCCCTTCGGCCTGTGCGTCACAAAAGACACCTTATATAGACAATACTTTGTTAAGCCTGGAAATCCGTAGTGCCGTGGACTGTCTACAAATGGTCTGTAAGCTGACAATTTAAATCCCGAGTTTATTCGCGAATGTCTCTCTCCACCCTACAATTCATTCGTTCATTCATAACGAAAGAGATGCGAGTCTATCAATCCGCACGAACCGCCTAACCGTCTACAGACAGATTATATGTGCTTGTAGTCGGTGCCGGTTCTCTATGCATCGGAAAGCTCGCACGGTAATCCTTAACTAGGTAAATGTCTGAGGATTTTCAATGCACTTACATTTAGTTATAGACATTCTACGTGGCTTTATGCAAATCGGCCCCCATTATATATGTGACGTTGGCTTTGTGGCACCTATCGTAAGAGTTTCCCACAAAAAATCAGTAAAGGGAACTCTGGGGCTATAGGGGAGCTGTAAGCATGGCGGTTCACCCAGCGTGGGAATTATGGTGCATAATTGCCTAAACGTGGTCCTTATAGCTTCGAACGGCTTCGTTTCTTTGCCAATTTACAACAAAGATATAACAGCTCGCGATGATTATACATGTAGTACGCACAGACTCATTGCCTTCGTGCGTTTATAAAACAGACAATGATTGCTCGGAAATTCTCGAAGATAAAGCGTAATAAAAATAGCGGTCCGAAAAGCCACGAATACGAAAATGAAAGAAATACACGTACTCTAGCTATGGCAAAGCTTGTCGGGAGAGTCGGTGCTCAGATGCCACGGTACAGCAAGCGCTATAAGAATACGGACACGAACGAAAGCGTCCGTGTATTCTTCGCGCCTGCTACACCATGCCTCGTAACTATAGCTATCATTCCCATTGCATATGTATATATATATATATATATATATATATATATATATATATATATATATATATATATGTAGCTGAGCCATGGCAGCGCCAGGGTTTCCCTCTGGTAATCTTTATAGGAAACTCCCTGGGGCACCTGCACCGCTGCAGCGTTTTAAGCGAGGCGGTGCAGCCACTTAGAAGTGGGTCTCCTCCCGCCGCGCTCCTTTGTCCGCTCGTCGGCTGAGGCGCTGCGGACAGCTGAGTGACGTCGGAAGCTCGTCTCTCGGCGGCGAGCGAGCGTCACGCCGAGCACGACCCACGCGTGCGCGCGCACCGCACACCCCCATCGCTTGCATGCTGAGAATCTCTCTCGGGAACACGCTCTCTGTGTGCGCCTCGGCGCAAAAAATAGGTAGCCGCTTTGGATGGATGCCCCAAACGCGAGCAAATAACTACTATGACTGCGCGGTTGCTGTCTTCTTTTTGGATGCGTTTGGCTGCGGGTCTCGCTGTATGTATCCACCCTCCTCTCTCACTCGTTCGCCCCCTGAAACAGCCTGCCTGACGGTCGATCATTCCACAAGTTTCTTTCTTTCCTTCTTTTCGGGGATACGTACTCGCGCGCGTGATATTCGTGCCGACGCAAAGAGCGTGGAAAAAGTGGGCGAGAGCGGATGCAAACGAAGGCGTTCCCATTGCGTCTGGCGCGTAACGCAAACGTGTTGCCTGTCTAATAGGCGACCCTGCTCTCGCTAAAAAGGAGATACTCCCTTTTTATCTTTATCGATTTTTCGAAGGGAAGCCTTAAGTTGAAAGAGTTCACGTGGGGTAAGGGGCACACCGCTTGCATATATCTAGTAAACCATGCGTCCGCACGTATATATACATGCGGATGTTGCGTTTTCTTTCTCTTTTCCTCTTTTCCTTTTTTTTTTTGTGAGAAGCTGCATACATGAAAATGAGCTTGCGCAATAGCGAGAGTGTGGTAAGTTTTGGGAACCCACGTGTCGCGCTGTTGTGGGCGGTGCTTCCGGTTCTGCGTGCATCGCGCGAAACTACTGGCACGCTCTCCGAGAGCGGTCTCGCTTGCGAAATCCGGCCCATTTGTTCTAATTGAGTAGTGCGCGATGCAGTGCCGAGACTGAAGTTGCGTCGCGTGTCGACTGGCTGCTGCGAAATGAAACCATAACGTACAGCTAGCAGTAAACTGAAAGCTTTGTTTTATTTTTCGTCTGTTTTCTTCCGCGATAGACATGATTTTGTCAAACTCAGCTATAGACCTCAAGGTAGCTGAGTTTGGTAAAAGCCGAGATATTCAAAACTTTATTTTTTACGACGACGTTTCCCCGATACCCGGTACACTACCTCGCGTGCAAGTATGCAGGTATTAGTACCTGATGATGATTATCCTGAGAAAAACAACAACAGCAGCAGCAACAACAACATATTAATAATTATTATAATACTAATTGAGATGATGACGATCAACAGTAAAAATACTGTAGGTATACAACAAGCCTCTCTCTGGGCACAGAGTGCAATAAAAAAAAAAATATGACGCAAACTTTTTTAAACGTCTTTCTTCTATTGTTTTATTGAGAGGAATTAGGTATTGGCGCTCTCATACGGCGCCACCAACTCGTTCTCTCGTGATCATAAAGTATTATATCCATACACTCAACAAAGCAAATTATTTTCGAAGTCAGAACGGCGTCAAGTTAAGTTTGTATCGACGTGCGTACATGAGCGGTAAAAGCTGTTGCATTTGTTTGTGTTTTGAAACATAAAAAATAATAAACAGGCACCGGTCGGTACGATATATGCGACGATCCCGAGTACTCCTTGCTCAAAACAGGACAAAAGAGCGAAAAATGGAAGCAGAGGAAGAAACTAAGGAATAAAGAAAGACAGGAAAAGGCAGCAACCCACAGTGTTGCTGCAAGAATGATGTTGTACCACCTATAACAAATTCCTAGGAATTTAAGCACTTATTGTACCCCTGGAAAAGCAAGCTATGTCAAACGAGAAGAACTGAAGTAGCTATTAGTAGGCTACGATGTCGCATGCCTTCTTTAAATTTTTATTTACTCGGGACTGGTCTTGCAACCTCACCAACGTGTGGTTGCATGTGTAGGGTCCTATGTGTAGGGAAGATGAGACCATGGAACATTAAAAAAAAATTTCTTGTCGACGTTTTATTAGCTTAAGAAGACGAACCTTAGAAAAACCGCTCCGCCTTCTTGGATTAGATTTAACCGTTCAAAATTTATTATCCTTGGGTGCCTCTACTTCTGGGCACAGCGACGGGAATGTTAGTGTGGCATTCCAAGATTTTCCTTTAGCATCAACGTGATTTAAACTCTAAATTAAAAGTTTTAAGCTTCTTTTTCTTTCGACCAAACTAAATTTGATTTTTTTTATCGTACTCAAGTTGTCGTAAATTAAGTCTCTCCAATGTATCGATTCTAACTTAGCTATTGTAAAATTGTGTCCTATTATTTTATACTTTGACCTACCCGGTTCTTGGCCAGTCCCTCAGGGTGCATGGGTACATGCGGCTACATCCAATGATCTACACCTACCAACAGGAAATCACCATTTTCTTTTCCGCGTGCAGTGAAGCAACTTCCTCGCGATACTTTTCCACTCCACTGACATTCAGGACGCATAGGGATAACATTGGTGAAATCTTTTTCCGTCGCGGGAATATCAGGGAATGTTTCGTAATGCCATATGACTGTTTCCCTAAAAGCTTCGCGACATTACTGCTTAAATAGGCCGTCAAACACTCGTTGTCGAAAGCGCTATGCTATATAGGTCCCTCGCGAGGCTATAGTGTGACTCACGCGCAACCAGGTTGACGTTTTTTGTTTTTCTTCTAAATTCTCCGCCTTCCCCAATGAGCTTTATAACGCGGTGCTAAAAGGCAACAGACCTTCTTCGGTAGTGACTCAATGAGAAGAAAAAAAATCATGACAGTCGAAATCGACAAATGATTACTAACAAAAACAGGAGGAACAGTGGAGACGCTGTTTGGGTGGCTAAATAATGCCTCGAGGATAAAGTCATTCGTCTCTTATCATTGCTGTATGCGAGTCGGTCTTACAGAACCTAAAAAAGAAGAACCCAGGTCAAAAACGGGAAAAATGATGAACGAAGACCTCAGGTCATTCCCTACATACACATAATTTCACACAATCGTAAGATGGCTAACAGATATGATGTCAGAGTTGTGTTTTCTGCCACTTGCAAGTTAGCACAAATCTGCCCTTTGCTGACCAAAGAAAATATAAACAAATTGTGTGCGAAGAGGCATGCTCATCGTTACGCGAATTGCGTTCAAGATGCCGCTAAGTTGTGGTCGAGTGTACATCGGCCATACGAGCTGATGCTACACTCTAAGAAAAAAAGGACGAAATGGGGTATCTAGGTTAGTCCTTTTGGGGAGTAACTGACCTGCCACAACCATTCGTCCTTTTGGGAAGTAACTGCGAGGGGATGAACTGTTACTCCCCATGCGGTTACTCCATCACGGGGACAGTTGCTCTTTTCCGATGCCCCTCAAGGGAGTAACGGTCATTTTTTCCGATGCTCCGCAAGGATGGAATTGACGAAATTAGCCATTTACACGCTGATAAGAAAAAAAAAGCTATTGAGGTGACAAAAAAAAAATAAAGGAAAAAAAAAACGCTTCAAAGCAGCATTCGAACTCACGTCCTCGCACTCACAAGTGAGGTACCCTACCCACTACACCACGGAAGTTCGATGAGACATTACGCGATGTACAATGTACGTGAGCAGAAGTATACCGACCACAGGGTCGCCGAAAAAACTGAATTTCTTGGTAATTAACATGGATAAACTGAAATTGACGAATACACTGGAAAGTTCGCAATACCAAGTTTGAACTGCAGTCCTCAATTTCCAGTTTCATTCGCAGGCAGTTGAAAAAATTGGCTTTTTCGCACAATCCCTGGTCCGTAAACTTGTGCTCACGGGTGTACGTGTAGCGAGCGCATACGGGGCACGCAAGACGACAGAGAAGGCGACCTTATCTGTTGCTTAGCGTGTCCCGTTTGAGCTACATATCGCTTCACTGATGTTTGTAATCTCCTTGGAACGGAAGGAACTGAGGTACTGTTGACCAAGAACATGGGGAGTTCATGAATGACTTGCGCGTTTAATGTGCATCGTTCACTTATGGCTTGCACATGACTTGCATTGTTCTTCCCACTCCACATTTTAAATTTCACACAATTTTCTCACGAAGAGACAAAGTGCTGCTTCGCATGTAGTTCAATAGACAGTGCACGAACTGCAAAATATTCACGATTTATAGACAATACTGTTTTTTGGCGCACCACTCCACGATACGAACGAAAGCAGCGAAGTGCTTGGGGAGTAACTGTTGCCGTTCGTCCTGCCGTTGCTCTCTTTTCGACCAGGGACTAAACACTTACTCCCCAAAATTTGCACACGACGGCAGTTAGTCCTTTGAGGGACGAAAGCGCCCTTTTTAGGACTAACAGCCCAGTTACCCCCGTTTTCCCCGGCATTTTTCTTAGCTACATTGTGAAGGCAGGCGAGCATTACCAAAAAGTAAACCAACAAATCAGGAGGACATCTTGCAGATCGCTGCAACTGGCGTGGACGCACACCACACTTAGATCAGACGACTTTCACTATATCATCATCACCATAATCATCAGCCTATATTTATGTCCACTGCAGGACGAAGGCCTCTCCCTGCGATCTCCAATTACCCCTGTCTTGCGCTAGTTCATTATATGTAACCATGGAAAAACAAATGCAGAAAGGGAGGTAATAGAGGCAGCGCACATTAGGAAAACCGGTGTTAGCTGTGCAAGTGCTCCTTTAGTTTGAATATTACAGATGAAGAATTGCAGTTTCTGTTTGGTCACTTATGATGCTTTCCGTTTGAGGTATAACATGTTTGCATCTATAAAAGTTGGTTGTTTATGTTTTTTCAAAGGAAATAGTGGGAAGTCGTGTCGTTTCGGTGTTCCTTTCCTGTATCCGTTTTTATTGCGCAGCACAAACTTTGTACAATTCAAGATGAAGTCAGATTCAAGATAATGTCAGCGCCGACGCTATATAATACGCGCTATTCACTACCCCCAGAGTCTCACTCGTGTCTGGGAGGAAAAAAAAAAAAGCGGTGTTACTATTCCAGCGTGACAGGGTTTCTTATTATCTCTCCATCGGGCTTAGTGGAAAGAGGAGCTTAATAAGCGTCGTCCTAAGGGATCGAGAAAGAAAAACAAAAAAATGTGATCTTCCTTTAATAAAAGGCCTCGGTAGACGCAATTACCCTGCCGCGGGCCCAGTCTACAGCTGCGTACGAAGTTACATGATGTAGGTCGCATGCAATCAACACCGGCACGGGAAATTAAACGTTGGGCCAGCCCGGCTCCAGGTATATATATATATATATATATATATATATATATATATATATATATATATATATATATAGGACCCCGAGAGGTGACATCGGCGTGTTCTGCTAAGTTATAACGCGACCGTCGCGCCGTGTGTGCCTGTGTCGGCTGTCTGTATTTGGCATCGGAAATATACTCTATAAGCAGAGCTGGAAAAACGGGATTTTGTCGTATGCTCTGATTTATGGGCGTTCAGAGAGCTTGACAACGTTTCATGAACTGCATCAAATGTTTGTAATATAGTACACTGCCGAAGAAGAGACTGCTACGTATAGGTATACTTCATTGTTTGAAACGGGGGCAAAAATTTCCGTTCGGTGAATCGGTAGCAATTTGTCAAGGTAACGAAGACATGGACCACAGCGACGAACGACAATCAACGCTCTGTCCCACATGTTTGATTGACACAAAAGGCAATTGAGGATATGTTGGAGCCATATAGCGTTCCGCCTGTAATCCTCGTCGCACGCGAAAAAAATGAAGATATATCGCGTGAAAACTCGTGAAGACGCAACACCGGAGCAACTTTCACACACCAGTAAAATACGAGTAGAGCAGGTTCTTCGCGATACCCGCCGTGGTTGCTTAGTGGCTATGGTGTTGGGCTGCTAAGCACGGAGTCGCGGGATCGAATCCCGGCCACGGCGGCCGCATTTTGATGGGGGCGAAATGCAAAAACACCCGTGCAACTTAGATTTAGGCGCACGTTAAAGAAGCCCAGGCTGTCAAAATTAATCCGGAGTCATCCCACCTCATAATCAGATCGTCGCTTTGGCACGTAACACTCCATAATTTAATTCTTAATTTAGGTTATTTACTCCCACTGATTATGCGCTGTCGCGCCAACGTAGAACGCGAACAACGCTTCTTCAAACAAGCAGGGCGCAGCAAGACGAACGCGGCCTTGAATTCGTCGTCCAGTTTCTAGCTCTCGCGGTGCCCGTGTGCTCAAATGTTTGTCTAATACGCGTTCTTACAAAAGAGCCGAATCTTTCACAAATGCGCTTGTTCAGTTGTGTATGGTATCGCGTAAAAATAAAGTGTGAAAGGAATGCAGGGGAAAAGACGGAGATGCCTTTTCCAACGCAATTGCTCTTTTTTTTTTTAATTTGGTGCATGATAGTTGGGACACCCTGTATATAAGTATACTCAAGTCAACCGACCTCGGGAGCGTCTGCAGTTTCGAGGTGCACCGCCGAATGAAGCGACACCATTAGCGTTTTCTTTCTTTCTTTCTTTCTTTCTTTCTTTCTTTCTTTCTTTCTTTCTTTCTTTCTTTCTTTCTTTCTTTCTTTCTTTCTTTCTTTCTTTCTTTCTTTTCATCCCCTAACCACCTTTAGCCTGACCTCCCCGCCTTTTCTTCTCCCACCCGCCTTTTCTCTACTTTTCCCTCGAATTAGCATATGCATTATTATCTTATGATTTTGTCGTTCTAATCTTTGTATGGTTCCGTCACAGTGTATGGTAATCTGTGTATGATTACATCTCTTCAAGATAATACAGGGGGACGTATACAAACAAGCATTGGGGTTTTCGCCTCGGTAGAGATCCATGACAAGTCGAAGTTCAAGCGTCCGTCCTATGGACCACATGTGATGAAGCTTATTCTGCTAAATGAACAAGAAACTGCTAAAGAGGAAATAAATTTAGAAGAAAAATGTGAGCGCGCCTATGCGTGTGCGGTGGTATAAAGGGTGGAGAGGTTGGCATACTAAACGTAAAGGCTTCATCAGCTTGCGCTTCTTTAGCGATAGTAGTATGAAGGGGCTTTAAAGCACACGGACATGCCTTTTCTTCCGCGTCGTGATGCATAAACCCTCTCCCTTCTCTCCTCTTTCTTTTTATAGAGCAGGATCTGTTTCGTGAACCGCCGTACGAAACATATTGGATCGGTAGCTATTACTACTACTACTACTACTACTACTACTACTACTACTACTACTACTACTACTACTACTACTACTACTACTACTACTGCAACTAACTACTACTAGCTAACCAACTTTATACCAGCGATGCTTATTATTCAGCACTAGTGGGCTCCGTCGTGTTCGGCCTTCTTCTTTTTCCGTCGCTGGACCAGCCAGGTGGGCGCGAACAGGGTTCGTCACCGCGCACGAGGACAGCAGGGTAGCACGCGCCGGTTGGCCCGCTGACCGAGGCTGCCCGGAGGGCGCAGTCTCGACCGATCCCGGCGGGCAAACAAGGAGCGAGAAGGGGCTGTGCCGGGCAACCCCTCCTCTTCTGCCAGCGCCGCTGAGAACCGGAATATCAGCCGGCATCAGGGATGCGGCGGCAGCACTGGGGGGGAAGAACCGCTTCTCCTAACGGATCGCCGCCGCCAACGTTGGCTCGCGGAAGTGGCATTCCTCCTAGCCGACTGACCTTGCACGCTGGCTGTCGCCTCGACCGGCAGAGCAGGGGAGGACGAACTCGCACTGCGCGGACCTGAGTCAACGCAGAGTGAAGTGATACTAATTGTGGCAACTCGGAATGCCCACCTCTACCCTCCTCCGTTATACTCTTTACTTCTTGGTCGCTTTGTGTGCAAACCACCGCAATGTTTCGCTCCTTCTCCGCCTTCTTATTCTGCTTAGAGACACAGCCCCGAAAGAGGAAAAAAAGGCCACGCGTATATGCATGCGCCATGGTGGGAAGGGTGGTTTTTTCTTCTACGGCAGATCGACGCCGTAATGGCGCTTCAAAGAAGCGCGGCGCTCTCCTCAAGCGCGACATTTGATCCGCCTAATGGATATTTCAGACTGCGCGTGACACGCCCTCGACGAGGTCGCAGTTCGCCACGCGCGCCTCCAGCGCGGCTGATGGAATTTGTTCCCCACGGGAGCGGACGATGCAGAAGAAACGGTCTTCTTCGTCGTGGTCCGTCCCGTTTCGGGCCGACGTGCTCGCGCAGCGGGCCGCGCGGTTCGTACGTACACTGTACAGTCACGCGCTATTCTGGGAAGCGGCGGCTGCAGCGGGGTCACTGTCGTGAGTCTAACCTCTCGGGACACGTTTGACCTCGAGCTTTATGCGTTTGACCCAGAAGATTTCAGCCACCCACGCGTTAATGGCGTCTTCTCCTTTTGGACCCTGAGGAGAGGCAATATTTGCTCGGCTGTTTGGGGACAGAATGCGAGTAAAAGACGCACACGAATGCTCTTTGGCTGAGGCCGGTGTTCCTTTACGACCACGTGAAGGGTAAGCAGCGAGTATCAACGTCGGCCTCTATGTAGAGGTATTTTTCTTTCACTGACGATGCTGGCTGGAAAGAACGAAGTAAAGAAAAATAATTAGGTGTGTTGTCACTGCGATTAAAGCGTTTTGTCAGAGTAGAAAGGCGTCACTAATCAAGCCGAGACAAAGTAACATGAAAGGAACACTGCCGGTCGCTAATGCGCATGCGCACTACGGTACCAGGATCATCACTATATACTATAACGGTACATAGACATAAAACACGTATTTCGCGTCAGCGTTTGATCCACATCATCTTTATAAATACAGCCGGTGATCATGTTACATGGCCGTAGTAGTTGGTGTTAGTTCACTCGCCCCCCCCCCCCCCCCAAAAAAAAAAAAAAAAGTGAGAAAAACATTGTGGAGAAGGAAAAGCCAAGCAAGCGCTGTCTGTCTTGACCGCGTTGAGTGCATAATGGTCATTACTGCTAATTGTCCCGCTAGCACGCACTTCACCACTAAGCACTAGTGACCAGTAGACTGCGCTGCATTGTTCTGGCATCTATGATTGTATGCAGGCAACGGTGATGCCTCCTTCAGCATGTACAGGATGACGCTGAAGGGAAAGTGCAAATTGAGGGCAGACGCGAATAAACTGCTACACGACACAGCACAATATGCAAGGAAACAGACCGTAAATGCGCCTATGTACATGGACTAAACGCCTAAATGTCTCGCTAGATTTATCCTTCCTTACGAGAGTTAAGCGCTGCCCGCGGAACATCGCAGAATCCACCTCAAATCAAATTGTGGGGTTTTACGTACCATAACTACGATACGATTACGAGGCACGCCGTAGTGGGACTCAGAAATAATTTCGATCACCTGTTTTTCTGTTTTTTTTTTTTTTTTTTTTTTTTTACGTGCAAGCTAGATCCAAGTATAGGAGCGTTTTTGCATTACATCCCCATCAAAATGCGGTCGCCGCGGCCAAGATCGAACGTGCGGCCTCGAGCGCAACACCATTCCACTGGGCTACTGCGGTTGCTGCAGAATCCATCTTACAGTGCGTGCGTGCGTGTGTGTTGTACGATGAGAAATCAAACGTGGGGGTGAAAAGCCGGCGACGTAAGTTGCCGACATTTACCACACATCAAACAGATAAAATCACGCAACTTTCAGCGCGCATTTCGATCTTGCGCAAACCAACTTGTACTCTTTGTCAGGGCATTGATGCTCATTCGAGTTGTCCTCTGCAACCGACGCTTCTTCGGTATAAAACGTTTCGAGGCGGCCATGGGCGCCCCTCCAGAAATGCGACATCCTCCGTTCTGGCCGCGCTCGTCGCCAAAACCGCTTCGAGCTTCGTATAGCGCGCAGGTTCCGGGGAAGGAGGCTATTCGGCGCGACCGAATATACGGCAGCGCAGGCACCAAAGAGGAGCGGCCGCCGCGCGCTGCGCGACCCCGATTCGAACGGCCCGAACGAAGAAAGAAAGACGTCGCATTTTAACGATGATCACCGCACCGCACAGAGTATATACATGCACTACATATACAGGCCCACACGATGGGCACGTCCACGGAACTACGAGCAATAAAGCAAAAAAAAAAAAAAAAATAAAAGATAGGTGGGGAGGTGGAACGTTTCAACAACTTCCTCTGCCTCTATCACCACGTACATAGGCAGGCGCGTTCCGCGTTATGTATCAATCTCCGGGCATTGTCTCCGTGTCCCCCCCTCCGGCGCGCCCCATTCCTACACAGAAACGCCTTCGCGGCGCTCCCGTTCGGCTACACGAGCGCCCGTGCGCGGCGTGTCAGGAGCCGCGGCTTTGCGACGCAGCCGCTGGGAGGTGGACGCGAGCGCGCGTACGTTGTGTACTATAAGCTTCTCTCCCACACACATGTAGTAATGGCAACTGTGTACGGGCGCCCCTAGATCTTTCTACGTCTTATAACGCGCCTACTTCGAGCCGGCCGGCCTCGCGGTTTTTTTTTTTTTTTTTTTCCCGACGGCCGTGCGCGTCCCACGCGTCCGGCGGCGAGGCGCGAGCTTCTCTTCAAGGACGCGCGCATTCCGCGCCGGTGTATTTCGGTTCGTGAGCTCGCGTCCCGAGACACGCGAATTAAGGAGATGCGTTTCGCGCCCGGCCGGCCGGCTGGATGCCCGCGGCGGCGTGCGTGTGCGTACTACACGGGCTTGCTTGTAATCGCGCGTTTCCGAGAGAGTCGTCACTCCATCCATCGCGTTGTGAGATTGCGGTCGTGGCACTGGACGGACTAAAGTGAAAGAAGACGACGAAATGTTACGTACGCAAAATTCACTTGCCTTACGCGAGAAGAGGATCAGGTACCTGTCAAAATTCGTGCTTTATACTCGATTTATCTCAACAGAAAGTTGTTGAATGCAACAAAACATTAACAGAAAAGCAGCCACAAACGTTGTACATACTTTAGTAAGTTAGATGCTATACACGGCACAGCAAGACCGCGCTTAGGCGAGTGTTCTGTGCGCAGCCCTGCTTGAAGCGAAGTTGAACGAGTGTGGCATTGAATATTACCAGCCCGAAAGGAAATTAAGATACGAATATTGTGAGAGCAAACAAACAAACAAACAGTCCAAAGAACGAGTGAATAATTTTTGTAAAATTGTATCTGTATATTGTAGAACGTATCGATGAATGGGCCTTTAGCAGCCATTGGCTATACTGCGCACTTCGAGTGCAATGTCGGTCGCAGAAGGCTGCTCAACGCCACTGATATACAGCACACATTCGGAGTCGTATAGTCCTGCGCATGAAAATTTTATGGCGTAGCAGGTGAAAGAAGACATCTATCACCTTGAGCTGATATATATATATATATATATATATATATACCAAGAAAAATACTTCGTCTTTTACCTTATTCGCCGCTGATATCAGCACCAGCCAGAGCCAGCCGAAATCCTCTGGTGGCGACAATGAAATCGTTATTCAATGCAAGAATATCGAAAAAACAACCAAAACTTCACAGCCGCGTGGTGCTAACGAACACTTTTTGTTTTAGCAGGCACGCTTTCATTTTTATGTTTGCCTGCATTTCGATTTCTCTTCCTTTCGTTGGAAATAGAATCAAATTATGGAGTTTAACGTCCAAAAGCAACTATAACGAACTATGAGAGACACCGTATAGCGGCGGGGCTTCGGGTTAATTTTGAACACAACTGCGGTTCTTCAACGTGCACCCTAATCTAAGTACACGAGTGTTTCTTGCATACCGCTTCCATCGAAATGCGTCGCAGCCGTAGGCCGGGAATACTCGAGATTGCGTTCTCAGCTGCAGAACGCCATATTGGCCACTGTGCCTCCACGCTGGGTAAGAGAATCGGGTCGTGCGCAGTCGGAAGACATTTGCATCCAGCTTATAGGAACGCGAATGAATGCTGCTTCCTTTTTTTGCCACTTCCGACGAGAACGTTGCATCACAACGCGGCTGTGCATTTCGGGACGGAGAGAGAAGCAGCAAATGTTGTCTCGGCTCGTATATATGCAGCTGCTTGAATTTTGTTTGCGTTGCGGTGAAGCTCGTTTTCTTGTCACGCGTCCTTAATCGGACTGCATGCACTTTCTTTCGACGTGCTAAATTCCGCAAGGAGGCTTTCCGGCGTATCTAACTTACTCGCCCTAACCTGCGTGGCCGACCTATCGCTAGTATAGCATGCACTGTTTTGAGTTGTGAGGCTCGTTTTGAAATCTTGGATTTGAGCAGAGGTACGCAGGGCAACAGGGATGGTGTGAACAGCCTTCCACACTGGCAATTTGTTTACTTACGATTCGAGGCTGAGGCGCGACATCTTAATATACAGTTCAGACTAAATGTGTGAAGTAGAAGCGGTTGAGAATTTAGCGTATCGTCTAATATCGTGTCACCGTGTCCCGGCAGCCTTGTTTATTTGTGTTTTTTTTTTTCGGTTTCGAGATGAGGGAGAGTTCCTATAGAGTTGCCGAAACCCAGTTTTTATTTGTTGGTTCAGTAAATTTCGCTGAGCACATTGTGCGTACTTCGCACTCGGGCCACTTCGTCTGCGCTGGTCTTCAGTGAACCTCCTTGAGACCATCTTATATACATAGATGTGTAGCGCTTGCTTATACGCTCGCAACCCCCTCAGCGTATACGGTTTTCCGTACTCTGGAGTGGCGCGCGTACTCCCTCGTTGGCGCTATTACACACCTATAAGCGCGCGCGCCGCCGGCAGCGACGTCCGGAACGCGACAAGTGAGGTCACGCCGCGGGGTTCGCCGAGAGAAGCAGCTGACGCCTTGTTTCCGCGGCGTTTTCTGCGGAGTCAAGCAAGCGTGGCCGCGGTTTTGCTACTTCTCGCCCCCTCCCTCCCACCGCTTTCGGTGCAGCAGCAGCTGCCGCCTTCTCCCGGTGAATCGCACGCGGTCGTCGTTGCATGCTCGAGGGATCGCAAAAAGGAGAGCGCCCATGCGCAGTTTCGTTCCGCTGTCGTGGTTCTGATAGCGGGGGCGCGCACGCCATCGGGCAGTGACGACCAGAGCGGTGCCCCCCCTCCGGTCATTGTATGTAGTCTAGCCACCCCCCCATCCACCGCCCTCCGGCTAGTCTGGTCCCCTCTCTTGGGTCAAGAAAGGGCAGAGGCGGGGGTTAACAAAGGCCACGACGAGGAAGTAACTCTGTTGCGCCGCGACCACATCGTGATACGCAGCGAGTCTCGGCGACGTATGTATACGCACTTTCGTCTCGTGTGTATGCGCGGCCGCTGTTCCGTCGACGGTCGTGCGCAAGGGGACGTCACGAGCTGAGCGCTATTCGGAAGGTAGATCATCGTCGCTTAGCTATATAGAGTCGTTGCGAGGCAGATGCATTATGTGCGCGACAATGTCCACGTGTACGCGCCACCCGTGTATGGTCTGAGTATATATAGACGTGCGCCAGCAGGCCGTGACGTCATACAGATAGCCGCCTACCGCGAGCGTGCTGGTTCTGGTAAGCGCGAATGATTGTATTGGTCGGGAGCCTTTTACTGTCGTACAGGGAGCCACAGATTATTGCGGCCACGAATTGAAGTGGCTCGACGAGGAATTAGGTGCGAAAAGTGCATCTTGTTTTATTCTGCCCACTCGCCTGCGCGCTTGCGACGTCATAGGCTTCTTGTTTACGAACATGAACGTTGTCTACAACCCTGATACCCAACCATCCCGTATCTTCGGGGTAGCTTTTTTCCCGCAAGAGAAAGAAGAGAGAAATGAAGTTTCGAAACAAATCTTTGCAGCTGATTCCTGTATAGCATGATGATGCATCGATGACTGGCAAAATAGCCTGACTCTATGTATAACCTGATTTACATCGCCTTATCTAAGTGTTTATTTTGTCTAGAATTCGTGGTCAGCCATGTTTGAAGAGGGCAGCTTTTTTTCTCTTTTATTTTTAATTTCTGGTACATGTTAGTTGCGCAGGTGACATTTAACTGCAGACAATCGCATGCGTACGCGTGCATGTAGTACACACTTCGGCGCTTGTCGATGAAGTGGTATCGACATGTTGCATAAAGTCAGAGTGCTTAATTGCGCCGGCGTTGTAGTTCTTACTATACAACACTTAATATATATTCAGCCACACACCGGCTCGAGATAAAGGGCAATTCACACAGAAAAGCGCTCACGTCTAAAATGAAACTAAAATTAAAGAAATAATGATTTTGATTTATTCACTTTATTTTGTCTTATATATGACGGAAAACTTTAAAAACCTTCGTCTACCCTTTATGCTTGGAAATTCTGCACAGACGTGTGGGCACTGACAGCCTTCTGCAAGCACGTATATACGCTATACGCGTCGGCGATGTCAGGAGGCGGACACGGCGTATTTTCCTCCTCGGAACAGCTCGCCTCCCCTTCTTCCTGTATACATTCTGACAATATGCAGCAGGGCTGACCTGCCGTCAGTCGCGGTCACAAATTGAATAACGCGCCCGCGATAACGGTGGTGAGGGTGCGCGTATCCGCCGCCGTCGTCACATAGAGCGCGCACTGCTCTCAAAAGTAAGAATGCGTCAGATGAGAAAAACGTCGCAATAGAGCTGGGGGGGGGGGGGGGGGGGGAGGAATTCTCCGTTCTTCTGCGTTTTGTAAGCCACGAGGCTCGCCGTGCATATAGTCATAACGCGGGCGGCATGCGCGCGATTGATAAATGTGGAAAGGGAGGTAATAGTAATAATAAAAAAATACACGAACGAAGAAACCCCCCCTCCTTCGGCCACCTAAGGAGGGGGGTTATCGAGGCATTCCGTATACTGCGAACCAACCACTCCGAGGAAGGCCTTGGCGGACCGGTTCAAATTGCGGGCCGCTCAATCGCGCCGACGCCAGCGGAGATCGTTCCGGCCGCGTCCCGAGGAACTTCGGTGGCCGGGCCGCGTAATGGCCCCGCTGACCCAGGAGGGCAGGCCGACCTCGCCGAGCTCGTGGGCCGCTCGGCGCTCTTGAAGCCACGCTGCGCCCTGTCGCTCCGGCCGCGCACCGCATACATGCAGTATATACGTGCGCTAAGCATATAGTTCCGCACGCGCAGTAGCGGATCTCCGTGCGCGCGTATCCTTCGAGCGTCGGACGTCCCGTATACTGGGCTATACAGTAAAACCCGGTTATAACGAACCGGTTAGTGGGCTAAAATAGTTCTGTATACTTGTCGAAACGTTGTCTCCCGCTTTCACCTTGTTCTCTTGTTGCTCATCGTCTTGAATTTCCATCTCCCGCATTCTTTGTGTTTTCCCCGGATTTCTATATACTAAGTAATTAGATATATAGCTTTCTGGTTTATAACTGCATGTATATAGGTGTGTGTGTGTGTGTGTGCGTGTGTGTGTGTGTGTGTGTGTGTGTGTGTGTGTATAGGTGTATATAGGCACGTCACCGTATCCGCGGGCAAACCTCTCCTGGATTTTGTACTTTTTGTACTTACCAAATTTTGTGGTTGGGCTTGTATTGATGGTATTGATGGCTTGCGCGTAACGCCATCATAGGGGCACATGTGTGGCTCAAAATACCAGTTGCGCGAATAATATTACTTTGGATTAAGTTAGGTTAGGATAAGTTGGCTTAAGTTGTAGGCTTACATTGGATCGCGTTAGGTTAGATAGGGCTAGGTGGGTTTAGTGACTAAACATCCTTGCTACACGCACGTATACTTTATTCTGAAATCACTTAGGTGTTCGGCGACGGTCTTGCTCTCCCTTCCACATTTCGGTGCAGAAAGTGTCCCTTTATAACCTTGGCGTGGAAAGCGCAACGCTCAATTCTCGCACCGTTGGTGCTTTAATCTCGAACCGAACGTTTAATTTTCACCCGGCCGACGCTTTCTTTAGCTCGTAATACCAGAGGCGAACGGGCTGCACAACCGCCAGGCCTTGTAGTACACACTTTCCTTCCTTGTCGCGCGCGCGCAGAGCCGCTTGGCGCGCCTGTATTTTATCCGAAGCAGGATCTTCTCGCCCGCCCTTGAAATTACATGTTGAGCCTTGAGTCTCTAGCTTACGCTCAGTGGTACTTATATATATATATATATCCACCGTGACGCGTTTTTGAAATTGCTGACCGTAAACGGTACACAAAGACAGCCCGTTCACAGCGATGATCTCTGTGCCACCTTACTTGTGGGTGAGAAGCGCTTATTATTATGATATATATATATCTTTAAATCGTTACGGCTATTTCCAACTCCCCTCATTTAGTGCTGTGTTCGGCGCTTTGACCTTATAACGTCTTGGCCGCGTCCTGATGAAGGGCGTTCGTAGCGCGTCAACCGCCGTATAACGTTGCGGTATCGCAGCCGGAGCTGTTGTGTGTATCGTCAGGTAACAATTCACGTGGCTGAACAGAGGCGTACAACTGCAATACTGGGTGTTTTAGTCGAGGCGTTCTAAAAATGCCTGGAAATAGGGTACTTGAGACACACGAGCGCTTGGTTGCTCTCTATATAGCCATAGAGCTAGGTGCTGTCAATCGGTGAATTATAGCTCATCTCACGTATATACGAAAGAAAAAAAGAAAACAAAAACAAACAAACGATTGGTAAATTCCAGAGGCTCACCGAAGCAGTATTTCTTTTTGCTCGTTGCGAGTGAGAATATATAGAAAGCACAACCGAAGAATGTGTCTCAGCCCTCTCCACATTTTTTTTCTCTCTTTCCTGTAAGCACACAGACTGTGCGATGACGAATGCACTTATGTTATTCATACTTCGTGCAAGGAGCATCAACTTGTGGATTGCAGATTGGCTGATTGCAAGTCGACGTCCTCTTGTGCTTCGCGCGCTGATGCAAAGCGACCTATCTGGAATGCAGCTCACGCTCATGATCTAAGTACCGTTTCATTAAACGCGCATTTGTCCAGCCATTGGTAACGAAGCTCACGAACAGCAGCAGCAGAATTGCACCATTGCGACCAGCCTTTTCTTGTTTGTTTGTTTGTTTCCTTTCCTTTTAGCTGTGATATAGGGGTCTTGCCGCTCGCCACTCGTGTTTTAATTCACCCCATTTTCTCAATCATGAGCGCAACCGAGGACGCGATCTCACGACTGCTCGCTTGACTGCACAGCCTCTTTATCTCGGATATATAGTATGGAAATGCCGAACCACTAAACGTCATTGCTGTTTTCCAGGCTGCATAGTACAACCGGATAGAGCAGCGTCGTTGATGGCGGCCGTCGGAGGCGTATGTGTATGCATCCAGTGGTATCAGGAAAATCTATTACATGACGCTTAACTGCCCGAGCAACTTCATTCAATTCGCCAATTGTCTCCGCACTTTGTTCGTTTAGTTTTCATGTGACGTCACGGAGGCAGCTCCCACCGTTCTAGTGCCTAAACATGGCGGCTACGATGACGTGAGTGCACCGTATTATCACGCGCACACTGTTTTACTTTTTGACAGCGGCTGTTTTTCACAGGTTTATCGCTGTTATCGCTTTGACGTTCGACGCAAGACGCGCCTGTCGTGCTGTCATGTTTCTTAATTACGCCGCTTCTCGACCTGCTGGTACCTAAAGATGGCGTCCGCGATGACGTATGTGCAAGCTATCTATAGTATAAGCATGCACCGACGCAGTCTAGCTTACTTTAAGAGGAGTGTTGTGCTATATTTTAAGTGGCGTTACGTGAGAATGCTATACTGACCACGACATGGAACGCGAGAATTATTTTACGTGCAATTATTGCAACAGAATGTTTGCGCGTCGATTGCGCGTCTTGAAGTGTACGCGCGGAGGACGGATGCGTGGCGTCACGTGACAGAACACAACACTGTCACGTGACGCTGCGTTGTTTTTCAGGACCTTGTGTGTCAGCACGTCGGCGCGCTGTTTCGAAACCATGGAGGCCGGCCTTTGAACTCAGATTACTCAACTTTTGAAATCAGATTACTATAACGTTTAAAGCAAAGCTGAGTTTGATTGGCGTCAATGGCGTCAAAATTTCACGTCAGGACACTTCTGAGTGGTTTGTTAAAGCGTACTACACCGGGCTTCAATTCCCTTTCTTATGCAACACTTCTACACCGACCCTATAATGAACTCATTATACTCATTAGTCGCACGTTTGTCGCACGTGCGAATTGAAAACTGCAACACCAGATAAACATTCAGGGCCGAAGCAAACGTCATTCGCTATAGGCAAGGAAGCGCGCTCGTTGAGTGTGATATGCTCTGTTTGTTTCTTTCTTATTTGTGTAATTTCTTGTGACACTAATTTTCTCATGCATGGCGACGGTGTTGTCAGAATGCGTGTAAAAAAAATCGCGAACACGCAATCGTGTCTCCGAGTTCTCGGCCTTTGCACTGTCTAATGTGAGATCATGCTTCGTACGGCAATCTGCAAAACCCGCTACCCAATCCAACAAATGTTTCTACAACACAACCACTACTTGAAATAACTCACCTAGCTTCCTGAGAAACCATAGAAGCACAGCTCAAACGCGCAGCAAAAACTTGGAGGACGCTTATGCTTCGCCTTTAAGAGTGGAACGCGATAGCATCCAGGGATCCCTGACTGCTTCTCACGCTTCCCGGCAACTGCAGCTTATGTAACCGTAATGCTTACCGGGAAACGCTTGCGGCGAACGCTATGCACGAAGGCAAGCTTTCTGGTAGAAACGCGGCCTCCTGCGTGGGCCGATCCCGGAGGTGTGCACAGCCGCGCAAAAAAAAAAAAAAGAAAGTTTACATAATTTTCAGGTTTCAGTTATTGTTTCGCACTTTTAATAGTTCAGTCTGAGAAGATTTGACGTAAAAGGCATGCGCTGTGGGTGTTTTGTTTTATGGCATTTGTATGGGCTGTCATTCTCAAAATTCTGAGGAATAACTTTGTCAAGAATGTAAGACAAGATATGATCAACTTTAGTGATAGAATGATGTGGCAATATAACACGCTTATACCGCATATCATATATAGAAAGGCGCGGCATATTAGCTATACCTAAATATATACGGAAAATTTCGCTCATGGACAACTCCGCCAACACCGACGCCGACACCGACGCCGGATTTTCTGCGACACGGGGACCTTAACGCTGTCGCGGTAAATTGACGGTCTATAATATTTTGAATAACCGTTGCACAACGGCCAGCGAGCAACAGTTATCCAAGCTTTACGCGCTGATTTATCAAGGCTGTGGCCGAAACTTTGACTTGGTGACCGCGCGTCTGTTGCGGTGTTTGTGTAGCTGCCCGTACATCTGACGGCTCGTGAAATATGTATTCATATTTCAATTGGCCAATAGTGGTCCAACAAGAGATGCCTGTCGAGCCAACGTTTCGACAAGGGGACTTGTCTTTGTCAGGGCAATCACAGCTTTCCTTGGCTGCATGCATATGCATCTCTTGTTCGACCGCTATTAATAACTTCAAGCCTTCATCTTCCTTTGAACTTCTGTCTTGTTTGGATGTTCACGCTTCGTACGCCAAGACACAGAGACAATATACACGAGATGCACAGTCAGAAACAACAACCGCACCGTGACCGAAACGTGATTAGCCTGCGTCATGCTTAAAGTATAGCAAGGCTGTCACCCGTTTCTGTCTTTAGAGGCTCAGAAGTTGGTCTGCAACGACGCTGAGACATATTGTACGCATCGATTCATTTCCATTAGACACTTAACTGTGCTCTGAATTTGCCACTGACGGTGTTCTTTCACGCGCCTTGTTGTGTAAGCACACGACCAGTTGTGCGGACGGCAGAGCCTTCACTGCCCCTGCGGAGTGTCGTTTGCTTCAAATGCCACGGACACATTTCCCGCCAGCGGTGGCGCTCGTCACTGCACCGCAACGAGCCATGCGGCAGTTGCACGGCCGGTATAAGAACCGCAACAGGCTAGTAAAGCCTTGACATGTGCCTTTTTTAGATAAAGTTATCCTTTGCATGTGCGTTGCCAATGTGTTTTATTCGATCACTCGAGTAAGGCAACCGGCACAAGGTGGCTTTCATGTTTAGTTACCTATAGAGCAAGAAATCCTGACGCAGCCAAGTCGACGAACTATTACGAAGGACTGAAGCGCAGGAAATGGTGGACATGCCTGTCCTAGTAGCCCCCTAGGGCCCTAGTAAACGGCGATGCAATGCCATGTTTCCGGTCCAAACATAACGTTCCTGAAATATTACTGTGGAGATATATTGTGTGCATTCCTTATCCCCGCAAGCTTTGAGTACGCTTCGCTTTCAACGAGCATTGCGTTCCTCCACGCAGGTGTATCTTCCCTCACTGGCGCCATCGGGGGACATCGTGAAGGCGAGCACCTAGAGGTAAGGGAGGCCAGGCCGTTCACTCTTTCAATCTCCTCAATGAAAGCGGAGGACCCCGTGGAGTCGCGTCTCCACATTCGTTTGGCTTAAACAATGTAACTGACATGCTCCACGGCATACGCACGTTGCGTGTTCACATCCTCCACGCTGGAGGCGTTATAGATGTGCGCATGTCCTTTCCGTGGTATAGGTTTAAGACGAATATTGCGGAGAATTGTTCCTCTGCTTGCTATAGACACATCGCGCATTTCCAGATCGCAAGGAACAGCTTGACAGTCTTGAGAAAGGGCAGGTTTTAAAAGAAGCTCGTTCTCCTCGCGTATGGACGAGCCATGCAGAGACGAAGGTCATCGGCAATGTCCCTAACCGTGACGCACCACGCATCTCAAAGGGGACGTCCACGCAACGGCAATGGATCTTCGCACACGTGCGTAATGCACCGCGTGGTTCGAGGAATATGGGAGTCCCGAGGACAGCGTTACCTTGTTTCAGGTTCGCTGTCTCTACACTACACCGCGCCGGCGAGGAGCGAGCCTTACGCGTATACCGCGGACGCACAGGCGCGCGGTCACGAGCCGATCGTTAGCCGCTGCAGGGGCCGCCGCCGGCGTTCTCGCCAGGACTGCGTGCGCGTACTCGCATTGCAGGCACGGTCGCCGTCGCCGACCGGGGCAGGCCGTTGTACATACACACAGCACCGGTATACTCGTGAGGCGAGCACGCCGGGCGGAAAAAAGACGGAAGTCCTCTAGACGAAAAACGAGAAGAGAACGGCGGTTTCGGCCGGTCGAACAGCGCGCCGGTGCTCAGAGTCTCGGCGTCGCACGCGTTCTTTCTTTCTGTATTTTTCCCCCCCCTTACGTTTTCCCCGAGGCGCGCCGAACGCATGATTGGGTTCTCTCGTTGCTTGAAGCCGGCGACTTCCTCTGGCCGCGCATATGCGACGGGACGGCGGCAGGCCATTCTGCTTCAAGGATATCTATCGTTACGAAGGGGTAGCGGGTGTAGTATAGACGACGCGGCTGCCGCTGCCGCTTGTGACACAGTCATCCGAAGCCGCATTTCTGTCCAGGCACTGCGCAGTGATCGACGTCCTTGTGAAGCCCCGGAGCGGCCGCGGGTACGCGCTACAACGTCTCGAAGACTGGAATCCAAATTGTGGCCCCCGACGGAAATTCGCAACGCTAATCTGTTGCGGTGCTCTGAGCGAAGCGAACGTGCGCTCCCCTCGAAAATTACGCTTGAGCCTGGCGGATTGTGACAGAAAGTAAAAGAGAAAGAAAACGTCATGTTGGTCGTTATAGAGTGAATTACAGAGAATGCACTTCGGGGAGAAGAAAGAAAGAAAGAAAGAAAGAAAGAAAGAAAGAAAGAAAGAAAGAAAGAAAGAAAGAAAGAAAGAAAGGCGACGTATAGCAGTGATTCAGGCTTTAAGAAAAGCGCCAACAGAGTAGTGCACTGTTCCGTTAATGCTGGTGTTGAAGGAAGTACGCGAGTGCCAGTGACCCGACGACTTGTTCGCACAAGCGTTGAAAAAAATCCTTATCGCTCGACATTTTGTGTAAGCAATTTCTTCCTTTACATTAAACTTTGCGTATAGTCCATGTCAGCGCGTATTATCTTACACACGGGGCGAAAGAACAGAGATATTATTCGGCTCGAACTTTTAGCGATAGTTAGTTGTTTATCTTTTGTCTACCACATCGCTGCGGCTGCTCTGTTATTCACGCAGGCGACGTATGCGTACTGATATATACTACTAAAGTCATGTGTTCCGTACGAATACGCGGTGCAACTTTCATATATATATATATATATATATATATATATATATATATATATATGCATTCAGCACTTGCGAACATTTTCAGCAGTTGAGTCAACGCTAAACATAAAAAAAGTTGTGAGCTATTAGACCACCCTGAAGTTTTAACGCCTTCTCTTCCTCCGCTTTCATCACTACGAGCACACAGTGTGGAATATGGGCGGCTTCAAAACACCACGTGTAATACCCAGCGGCGATGCTCAGCCAGTCATGGTTAACTGCGCTGCAGCTTTCCTATCCACTTTTTTCCCCGATGCGCTATAGTGAACGTACAGGGAAAGTATAGTTACTGCGGAAAATGGTGACTTTCTGCTTCTGCAACGGAGCGGTATACTGTATATATATATATATCAGCGAAACGTTGCAAATAGCTAAATAAACGCAGGAGATTAAAGGGCCATAGGAGTGCTCCAGGAGTTCCTTAACGCTAAATATGCGCCCCCTCGCAGGGCCTGCAAACCCTGGAATATACATCTCGTTTTGTTTTGACAGGAATCGGTCCGCTCAAATTGCCTGCTAAGCTAAGCGGGCAGGAAACGAAACGGCAAGACCAGTGCAAAAGCCCGCAAATTTCCTAAGCTTTTCCTTTGCCAGGCATATAAAGCACAATTTCATAAATCATATTTACTGTAAATATTGACGAGAAATTATACGTACTTGTGTAGTACGCTCGATGCATGTTTATTTTCTTTGAGAATGCAAAGAGAGACGTCCCGTACGTTGAACGAAGGAGAAAACACACTTCTTTCTCGGCAAAGTTGATTGAGAAGACAGGATAACGGATAGTTTCTTGGGGTCGCATAGCTCCCCGATGCCACGGCGCTCGCGAAAGCACGTAACAACGAGCAAAGCACGTTAAAAAAAAAGGCAAAAAGGTTTGTAATGCAGGTAAGGTCGGCTGACGAAGGTATCTGTGCGCGCTTCACCGCGTATACATCGTGGTGCGCACCAAGCGGTACTCTTTAACTAAGGCCGGCTCAAAAGCAGTTCCAGCCGTTCTTGCTTACTATACGGGAAACTTGGCCCCTGCAGGGACCGGCATTCTCGAAGTATCTCGTTTGTACGAACTCGTTTGTCAGCGACTTTAGTATCAGATGCATATACAGCTTCCACTCTCACCCGTTTTTGAGAACCGTTCTTTTGTAACAACTGCTTCGAATTCAAGTCGGAGCTGAAAACCTGGGGCCGGCTTCGTGAAGCCTGTTCAGCAAGCCCCCTGGACCGGATACGTGCATGCATGAAGAATGAGGAAAGATGAAGGGGGGGGGGGGGGGTTGAGTTTGACTAAGGAATTTCTCCCCTGTTATACATACAGCACTTGTTTCTGTATAGTTTGCGATTATGGAGACGCCATTCTCGATCTTCAATTATAGCACCTTAGCCCGTATATAAGTGAAATGGAGTAGCAGAAAGCACGGGCTTTCAACCTCGCCACCCGAACCCCTAATTAAATCTATCCCTCGAGGCGGTGTTGGTAAATGAACGCGTTCTGTCCTGACCACGTCGGCTGGGCACATTGAAAATGTTGGGCTGTACTTGGATTTTCGCTGGTTTCATTCGCTGAGTTGTGCGGTACAAGCAGAAACGAGTCCTTGTCCTGTATCCGTCGTCTGTATTTTATTCTTTCCTTTTTATTTTAATTCGTATGATGTGCGATAGTTCACCTCGCACAGACTGACTCCGTTCCAGCTTATGCATGCACAAGTTGCTCGTCGTAGTATAGCGGCAAAGAGAGGGCAGGTAAAGTTTAATAAAGTTTGGAGAACACCAATGTTAATTAAATAAAAATAAATAGAAGTAATAGGCAACCTTTATGGGCATAGGGTTGGTCGAATAGTGAAATTCCCGAATCAAATTGAATGCGAATGTTCGAGAAGAACGACCTGTGAATATCGAATCGAGCCATCATTTTCTTATTTATAAACAAAAGAATATACGAAATTAGTTCGTTTGGTAAAAAAAAACCATCAGGCTTGTTTGCATCATTGGGTGCATATATTGGAAAGCCTGTTTTTTTTCGCGCGCCCTTATTTACGTTAATTTCGTGACTGGATAAAGTTCCCAAATTGAAGGGCAGGTGCAATTTTCGGGAAAGAAATGTGGACACTATGCTGAAAACTATATATATATATATATATATATATATATATATATATATACATGCTACCGGCTAGTTGTGCTGGATGTACGCCCTAAAACGTGGCGCATATTCGTTCACTTGGCTTCGCAACCTTGCGCTGTGTCAGTTCTCTCAAATGCTGTAAGAAGAATCTCTTGATGAAGAATCTCTCATCAATGCTTTGATGAGGCCGTTAGAGGCACTTCGTCATCTTTGCCCTGCTACAGCTGCAACATGATTGTGTTAGCAGTCGTACCAATGAATGAATCTTGTCTTCATTTTGGACTTGAACATATTGTTCAAGACTAAACCGATTCCACTGTTTCGAACAAGCAAAAATTGTTAATGAAAAAAAAAAAACGAAAAAAAAAAGAAACGCAGAGGACCTTTTGCAGGCCATGTGAGGCGTGCGGCACAAGCTCGAAATCGCGAAATTTCGTAGCCGCGAATATTCCCAAGGTGCCCGATTAGCGAACAATTGTGGTTGCAAAATTATACGGTTTTACAATATATAATATAGACCTCAACAGGACGTCCGCACAATCAAGGAGCCCGTAAACGAGAAACAACCAACTTCAGTTACCAGGAGCATGGTGAGTATGGTAGCAATTTAATGAGGGAACAGCACGTCACCGCACGCACGTACAGTGTTGTGTTCGTTGAAGGACAGAAGTGTGATACTACAGCAGTGCACATTGTTTTGAAAGGACAAAAACTTGGTACGACTGGCAAAATAATAAATCGAGGCAACAAATTCGTATGTAGGATGTCTGAACACCAGCCATTCTTAGTTGAATGACCGGAAACTATTGAGCAGAAATTATGTTTCCCGCGTTCGCTCAGGAACTGGGGCTATCATGCACCAGAATTACTCGGAACAGTCCTCAGTTGCCTCGTTTGATCTCCCTCGACGCTCCAGTAAGTGTTATACCTTATATTCGAAAGAAAGAAATATCTATTAGACAAGTTTGAGTAGTGAAATCTGGAAGCGAATACGAATCGAAGAGCAGGGACTATTCGATTCGATTCGAAATTTTGAATATTCGCAATTTCGAATATTCGCACCACCCTACTTATGCGATTTCCTGTGGGGGGCCTAGATTAAGGCCATTGTTTTTCTCCTCAGTAGGTAGTAACATCGTGCTGTCCTACACGGCTTCTCGGTGCACGCAGGGGTCCCTCTTGTAAATATCTAGTCGTTTAATGTACCGACTGATGCCCACCAAGGCATGATGTTTCGCAGTGAGGATATGCTACGACACGTTCACAGCAGGTGGTTGCTCGGAGCATGTTTAAACGATATTATTCCCGCTGAATTTCCGCTGCTACAATTATTGGGTAAAACACTGCACGCCATGGTGCCGGCGTTCTCATCTCGTTTAATTGTCTGTAGTTTGTATCCATGCGTCTGAACACGAACTGGTCCTGTGGCCACGATGTAAGCGACCGGCTGCTGTGTGCGCATGTTGTGCATTGTCTTTCCTTATTTCATTTTCATCAGTTCAACCACAGTCAGTCTGCTTGTTTCTCGAACAACCCTACAAACCCGTATAAGTAGATATATCTCGGTACTGAGATGGCGAACAGGACCTGTTTCTCTTGAAGGCGGAATTCGAACGACCAGCTAACTCAAAAGCGATTAAAGGACAGATCTGGTCGTCGCGCAACTAGATCGAGATGTTCTCCACACGACCCGGCGCTTAGAGGCGGTGAGCCGTATTATACGACTTTTCTATGAATATCAGAAAAGGTCGGTTTCGGAGCATCGCTATATCGCTGCGCAATCAATCGTTGTGCCACGAAATATTCTTTAGGGTTTCAATGAAATCGAATGCTTTCTTTCCTATTATATCTGTAATCCATCAGAACACTCGAGTGTCGTGAATGCCGTGAAGGCAAAGCGATGTAGAGAAAAATGCTGCTCGCACAACAGTGAATGAGACCTAAAATGAACATCTGAATGAGACCTGAATGAAGTGGAGATCAGAAGTACCCCTCGAAGATAATGACTTGAGCCGATCATTTAAAGAAGTTAGACGTACAGCCAACAAGAAGGCTGAGACAAGAATGCTGTTGACATCCGATGCATGTCCAGCGCTTGGGTAGAAAAAGGAACACCTTATAGGCTTAAAGAAGAGCACAGAAATGACGACTTCACTGAAAGGACGCTGTCCTATAGTCTTTTCTATAGGTCCTTCTAAGGTGTTCCCCCCCCCCCCCCCCCCCTCCCCAAATTGTTGTACATGTCTCAAATGTCTTCGTTCTCCCTAGTCCAGCTTTCCGAAATAAGTACTGCGAGACTGTCACCGCAAACTGTAACACTTAACCACACGCTCGTGGTCTTTCTCCGCCTTATTTCGCTTTTAGGTTTGCGCCGTTTCAACTGCGCGCGTGCGCATCAGTCCTTCCACTTTGCGCGCGCGTTCTGTGGATGAGTGTTTCACAGCCGAAATCAGCACCCCTGCCTGAGGTGGCCGCGGGCGCATACCGCGGGTGAACCGCATTCCAGCTTTCGTTCGGGAGAAGACAGACTGCCGTCCGTGCACTCGTATACAGCCGGAGGGCCAGTCGCCGGCGCGCGCTCTTTAAGGAACCCGAGAACAGTGTCAACGACTGCTATTGCTCCCGTGTATTATAACCGCCCTGCTGTGCTCGGGCCTGCGTCCTTCCGCAATTTCCGGGGAGGGGTCAAATATTTTCTGTCCGGCGTACGGGAGCGTTTCCCGGGGGCAGCGGCCGGCCTGGTGCACGCGCCCAGGAAGTGGACGCGAGGCCACGACGAACGGCGGAAGTTCTTTCGCTATAGGTTCCCAATCGTGCGCGGTGCGCCTGAGGCCGATGGAGCTGTAGTAGCCACAATTACGCATGCATACGCGTGAGTACAGCCCGCGACTCCGGTGGTGTGGGCGCAGCGCAAGTGAAGCAGCGCTGGTATATATACACAGCCGCGAAAATTTATTTTACATTATATCATAATAATAATAATGATGATGATGACAATGACAATGATACTAATTTTATTTCCCATTCCATGTACACGATGGCGGAAGCAGGCAGTAAGAGTTATTGAACATACCGGTAAGCTTGACAAAGCCGCTAGATTCCACTTTGGCGATGAACAGGAGGCTACTCGTACATAATTTACATTAAATAAAAAGAAAGCATAAGAATTGCGAAATACAGAGCCATCTTTTCAACAATGCATCGATGCGCCCATACATTCTACATACAAAAGGAGAAAAGTGGGGTATAGCTATACACTATCGTCGCGTCATCTTCACCGTCACGAGATCCTGACACTATAAACCGTGAACGTGAGATGAATAAATATACATGCTTTCACATAATTTGACAAGAACACAAACTCTTCTTTAATTCCAAAATAAGAAGTAAGCGAATACCCCCCCCCCCCCCTCCCCCTCCCGTTTTTTTTTTTCGGGTAGTCGCAGCTAACGTCAGCCAAGCTCTGGAAAATAAAATATAGAATGTGCGAGGACGCAACCAATGGCATACTGTCAACAGTGACGTACCGCATCCGGAGGATGTTTTTGTTTTCATAATTGCACTATCGATAATTAGATGAGATTAACTAACCAGCTTTTTAATTACTGAATTGAGGGCGCGAATTTTGATAGAAAAATAACAATTGTTCAGTTGTTTTCGGAGGGCTATGTCTCGTGTAACTTTTTTCCCCGCGTTATAAAGAAAACAACACGCAAAATATGAAAATAGCCTCACGATTACGCGTCCGGTCGCCGTGACACCGGTGGTCCCAGGCGTTACTCGGAAGAATTAATTCTGCTTAACGCCTTTGTCCTCCTCCTCCTCCTCCTCCTCCTCAATGCCGCTGCGCACTGCATTGGCTTCGCACTTCACGCGGAAAAGGCAGCTCGCAATTTGCGGTGACCAACGCAAATACCGATGCCTCGCCACTTTCCCGTGGCCGCCGAACCAGGCATTGAGCAGAGTTAGTTCTTCGGAGTAATGCCTGGGACCGGCTGGTGCGTCGGCGCGTGGACGCGTAAACATGCGGATATTTTCATATTTCGCGTGTTTTCTCTAAATAGCGCAAAAAAAAAAAAATCAGCACTCAGCACCTCGAGTAGCATGTCAGTCGAACAGCCAGGCTAACATCTCCAGCATCGTTATAGCATGTTTCGAGTAACCCCAGCGTGGCCCATACCGAGTGGAATATACCGAGTAACCCCGGGAGCATGTGCACCCAGTGGCCCCATTGACACTTATATTTAGACTGCACTATCTTCGGGATCGGCCCAATAAAGAAGGTTAGAAACACACATATCCAATACGCAAAAAAAAAAGGGGGGGGGGGGCGGCAGGGGAAGGTTACGCGCCAAGAAAGACTTCGTATTTAAAAATGCGCGCGGGTCAATCACTGGAACACGGCGAACGCAAGGAGCGCGTTTAACGTGCTAGCTTTTCGGATTGCTTCGGCTCGGCTTCATTTGTGACTCCAGGCGCGTGAAATGCATTCTCGTTCAGCATCGACATCATTTATTAAAAAGAATTCCTTTTGTCTTTTGATATTTATTTTATAAAAACAAATTCCAAACGCATTCATGTCTACACGCTAATGGCGCTGCGAGCGTTTGCGTCTAGCTTTTTTTGGGATGCAGACCTAATACGTTTTATGCGTCCATAGGCAGCCGCAAGTGGCAGACGTTCCAAATGATTCCCGTCTCCTATACCGTAATCTAAAAAACTCGCAAATGTATTGCAATAATAAGAAAAAAAAACTACGACGAGGGTGGGACTCGAACCCACGCGGGCAGAGCCCAATGGATTAGCAGTCCATCGCCTTAACCACTCGGCCACCTCGCCAAGTCAAGTACCCAGTGGGGTTAGGAGTACCTGTATAAGGTTGGACTCGAACCCACGCTGTCAAAGCACAGTGGTTTAGTACTTCACCACCTTAATCTCTCTGCCACATCAATCCACTGGTCTCAATAAAGTTTCACAAGCACACATCACCAGGGTGCGAGACAACATTCGCAAGCAGCCAGCGGCCTGCCTCCAGCTGTCCTGGATGCTCACTTCTAGCGGTCACTTCCTAGCCCCTCCTGTACGTGACATGCAAGCCTGTTCGCCTGCCGCCAACGAATTCTCTTGGCTGGCCTGACTCTTTCCACGTGGCAGTTTCTCTGGCACAAGGGCCTCATGTCTTTCCTCATGTCAGCCGTGGTATGTAGCAAGACCTCGTCTTTTTCGCACAGCATGTTCACTGTTACGCATTGAGCGCTGCCGGCGTTCCGAAAGCACTGTTGCTGAGGGAGGCCGGTGTCGATACTTCCTTAGTGTCCACCTTGTCCAAAAGCAGCTCGGACGTTACAACCTTCCAGACCTCTTCTCCGCCGACATTCGCCTGGTGCAGCATGTTCTCAAGGTTCAATTCCGCTCTTACCTTAAGAGACACCGGTAAGGTGCTAGACCCTTTGCAGGCAGCGCCTTGAGCGCGGCACATCTTTCTGCTCATGTCAATGACTTTTTCATAACGTTTAGCATTGATTGCTAAACGTCACCACTCGCTGAATAAATCGATATTTTAAAAGAAACTTCAGGAACAGGCGAAACACACCTCTCCTGGAAATCTAGTTTCCCAGCGGCAAGATTGTTCCCCATGGCAGCGCACAGAGCGACTCTATGATTCAGTCCGTCAAGGGGAGTATTGCGCTGGTTCACGCATTCTTTACAGTCAGCAAAGTATGACGTTTAATAATAAATAACAAGTAATGAGCGTGGTAGAACGTACACGTTGGTTATACAGACAGTTCTATATGTTATGTCGCCACGCCCGTTCGCGCTGGCTGCGTGGAAATACGGGGAAGCATAAGAAAGCTTCCCCTCGGCTGAGTCCTTTGATCACGCACAGTTGGTACAGTGGAGGCCACAAGGCGCGAAAGTGGTTCCCAATTGTAGTCTTTGATAGTCGCAGAGTGCTTTGAGGTACTCTCACCGTCGGCTTGTACGATAGTTCTTGGCACCCAAGAGGTATGCCACAAGAAATGTCCCGTTTCCCCTTACTGTTCAATGTTGCTATTTATGGTCTTGCCGAAGCGCTGAAGACAGTGTGCAAGTATCTATCCGTGTCCATATACGCCGATAATATTTGTATTTGCCTCAGCGGTTACCGTCAATAACTGACGCTCACTTACTATATATTGCTATGTTGGCCGTATAGGGAGGCAATGCGCGAGTAAACGCGATGGAGCTGTGCCAGCTGCCGAGGAGGCCTGCGGGGTGTTTTGGTGCGTTCTTGCTGACCTTGAGAGTGAGCGAAATTTATTGAAGCATATATGGCTGTATTGCTTGGCAGCGATAACTATCTTTGTATTATTTCCTGTTGAACACTGGCGATGCGTAATTTTATCAGAAAATGTTGAAAGTATCGCAAGAAAGCAAGTGATTACTTTTCAGGAATTGTGCCACTATTTTTTAAGGCTATAACTGATGAATGAAGTTAGTAACACTTTTGAAGGAAGTAGTTATAATTGTGTTCGGTTACCCTTTTCCTGTAACGAGCGCATTACGAGATACTGGAGTAGCGTGCATGCTCGAAGGCGCTTATACAGACCGCCAGAATCTTGTCGATGCAAGGTAGACTATAAGTTAGCAACCCTGAACATGCGACATATTTCGTTGAAATATCGCGAGAAGACCCAAGTCGTTTTTACTACAGCGTCTAAAGCAGCGACCAGTCGCTTATGGCACATACTTATGCTGGTACGAAAGTGAACGAGAAATCTTTCTAAAGACAACTTCCATGAGACACAAGGCGCACAAGAAGATATAGCTGGTTGGTTAGAATGTATACTGGAGCGCGTGCTTGTCATTAGCACGACTGGCGTAACGCGGCTGACTTTTTCCATCGACCCTAGTGCGGAGAATAATTGCACGCTCATCGATATTCTATTACACAACAATGCCCCCAAACACACCCTGCACAAGTGTGACGTCCCATAAACGCTCTCATTAATGACAAACGGCGTGGTGGGCCGTCTTGCCAAACCCATTCACTTGAGCGATCACTAAGCTAAAGTGCCCACCGATCGAACGCGACGGAAGGAGTTTTGTATGCTCGTAGCAGACGCTCGGCAACTCGTGAGACAACCGGACGCGGCATTGCGGGATTGTTCAATTGCTCGTGACACGCCGAGCGCATTGAGGTCGCCAAGACGACGCTACGCCGTCGGAGCGGTCGTTTTGTTTGACGATGTGGGCCCCGCATTACGATGCCTCTTGTCACGGACTCTGCGCGATAACACAACGCACACAGCATCGTGGGCGTCGTGACGGACAGTGGTGTTGTCTCGGGGAAGACGTACGATCTGTCCACACGTTTGTCCCGCTTATGAGCACGAAGAAGCGTGCTCACGCGTCGAGTACTTTCATTGCACTGCTAAACAGATGACCGGCGAACTGGGCGGTGCGGCCTGTTTGATGTCACCGTAGCTATCAGCGATGGAATGAAGGAAGCCAGGGATTGTTGCAAGCGTTAACGCATGTGAATGGTTCGCAGGGAACAGCGGTAATGGATGCGCGCGCAGCTGGGTACGTCTCCTGCGGAGAAGGCCATCCACATTCATTTGAAAGTATAACCTCTGAAGCTATATCGCGTTGCTGTGTCAGGGCGTCACGTTGAGTGAACCATAAAAAAGCGTCCAAAAAGCGTGTTGAAACTGTAGCTGCATTTTGCAGAGAGCTTTTGTGCCTTCGCATGCAATGAATATCCACGGCTGCTTAGAGTGTATAGCAATATAGTGCAAAGAGAAGAGTGAAATTTTACAACTGCTTGAGTGCTTACCGCAGTCGGTAGCCGCGCGCACCGCATGAAGCCTGCAATACAAAGTGCCTTCCGCGGCATAACTATAGATGGACTGAGGCTGTATGCCTCGAAAATTGTACTTCTCTTTAGCTCCTCGATAAGTACGTAATATACGTGAGTATATTAGATGTGCTGCGATGGGATGGCATAGCCAGATCCTTGCATGGTGAAATTTCTTGTGAACATACGAACTTTCCCTGCTGAACCATGCACCTGTACAAAACAAAGTTGTTTGCGCATCTATAAGCACATATTAGTATATGCCTAAAAGGACCCCCCCCCCCCCCCCCCCCCATTTTGCAATATTTTGTGTCTTGAACACCAGGAATTAACTCACCCCTTTATTTCACGAGTAGGACACGACAGAGGACGCGTGCTATATATTTTACGGATACTCTGCGAGACAAACTAAGAATGTTGTTGTACGCGACAAAACTAGTGACAAGGGAAGAAACATGTGTTATAATCCCGCTGCGGTTTTAACGCCATCTATTTTTCTCTGTTTGTTTCAGCGCAGCTAGTTTACAGAGTGCGTATACGCATTCAGTAAACTGTCCAGGTAAAGAGGTCATCGTTTGTCTTTCTCTTCTTTTTTTTTGTCTCTCTCTCTCACCTCGGCGCGTGATGAGACGCGACGTTCACCCAACGCAATCGAAATCCATGCATACCAGAGGTAAACACAGTGAGCAGTGAATTTTACACATGAAATAAATGTCCTGAACATCCATCAAATTTTGCACAAAAAAAAAAAAAAACACTGAAAACGTGGAACCACGCTAGGCCTAACCAGTGCTAACCCCGACCAGTCCTTGGCTACGTTCTCCACGCCCAGGGGCGTAGCCAGGGGGGGGGGGGGTTCAAACCCCCCCCGATTTTTTTCCCGCAACCCCCCCCCCCCCCCCCCCGCCCCACTTACCCACCCTTTGTTCTCGTCGCTTCGCACTGACATAATTCAAGGAACCGGTGCTATACTATCACAATTTCATTCCTGGGCGCTTCCGTTTGGGTTGGTAATTTACAGCGAATCATTTCTGCATATGGAAAAAAATTGTCACGGTGTTTGTCAAGGCTTTGACACTCTCTGAGGTTTTGGGCGAGAATGTGGCGGCCGCATTCTGAAGCAACAAATGCGGCAGCCGCATTTTAGATGAAGGCGAAAATGCTCGAGGCCCGTTTACTTAGATTTAGGTGCACGTTAAAGACCCCAGGTGGTCGAAATTTCCGGTATACATTTCTGCCGCTTCCCTTCAGGTGCCGGTTAGGCCGCGCTCGCGCAGTCTGCGCGCGAAACGTCTCTTGTTTACGATTGCATGCGCCCCCACGGAAGGCTGGTAGTTACTGTTGTGTTGAATCCCAAACCAGCAATTACGCAAGGCTGGTAGTTGCTGTTGTGTTGTGGAATCCCAAACCAGCAATGTACACACGAAGGGGTTAATGCCAGCAGTGAAATTCCACCGACTCGCAACAGAATGCACGAAACAGACAGCCGACAAGCATGGATTACTGTTGTGCGCAGTACAACGTAAGTAAACTCTTGTTGCAGGCGCTGATAGTTCTCGTCGGAGTTCACGCGTCTTGAGAAATTGATTATGTGCACTATGCACTGAACAAGACCGGAGTTCATTCCTGCATCACTAGTACACCAAACAGTCGAGATTCTGTGAGGTACGAGGCCGCTTCCTGTTTGCACCGGCGTAAGTGAAGCAGAAATGAGTTGCACACACTAGAGCACTGCACGGGCTCGGGATTACCCGAAAGCCTGGGCCCGGCCCGGCCCACGGGCCGGGCCGGGCTGGGTAGAGCAGTTTTTTCACGGGCTCGGGCCGGGCTCGGGCACTGCATGTGCTTTTTGACCCGGGCCCGGGCCGGGCTCGGGCTTTCTGGTGGTGTGCATGTAACGTGCAGCGACTTATCCTCACGCGTCTCGACTCTGAATAGATGTCTTTTTCGGTCTCGGGCCGGGTTCGGGCCGGTTTCGAGCTGGGCTGGGGCCGGGCTCGGGCCTAAGGTAAAGGGGTGGCGGGCCGAGCCAGGCGGGTAACGTAGAAAATTTCCGGGCCCGGGCCGGGCCCGGGTCTCCCCATAAATTTATTGGTCAGGCTTGGGCGGGCAGCCCAACGTAACTGTACCTGTCGTAACGCCCACTGTACCTGTAACGCCCACTGTACCTGTCGTACTTACTGTATTTTACTGAGCTTACTTTACTTTTTACTTAATTTCTTCACAAGCACACGCGAGGCGGGGGGGGGGGGGGGGTCCCATGTCTTTGATACAGATGTATAGAGTCTGCTTAAACTACCGATATTTAATATCGATCACGTCACGTAGAGGAAAGCAGACGCTTGCCCCCCCCCCACCCCCCCCCCCCCCCCCCCCCCCGAAAAAAATTTCTGGCTACGCCCTTTCCACGCCTAAGCTATCGCGTCTACGCCACTACGTTAAGGGATTGTGCGAGGTACGGCGTATTTTGCTACAACTTCCGGTTCGAGACCACTACGCCGTCTATGCCGCGCCGTCACTTCATGCCCATGCTTCACGCGTTTGGTCTTTTATATACTGCGGAACTTTGGTGAAAAACCACAATGCAAGCACCGCTGGGCAGTTCCAAAACGTAGGTGTGAGCTATCGCTCCTTCGTATACTTATGTTGGCGGCCTAAGACTCGTGCATTTTTAAGTGGCAGGCATTTCATGCCCTAACGTGTTTGTGTCGCGTCAAATAGTCATATAACGTTTATCAAGCGCAAACGTTTGTCGAGTGCAAATAAACGTTCGTTAACTTAAGAAGTAGTTTTTAATAGCTGGTAAGTCAACCTAATAAGTGGCTGCTTGTAACGTTTCCCATAATAAACGGTGCAGTCGATCGCTTCGTCTGCTGTTTTGTCTGCAGCGGTGCCCAGCGCGCTCCATGTCGTCGGCTGCTGTGCCTTCGCAGTCTCCCGTTTTTTTTTTTTTTTTTTCGAGACGCATGTCGTGTATAACTGCAGAGACAAAGCACTGATTTAAGTATCTGAAAAGATCGCGAATTATTTTGACGTTAGCTCTCCTGCCTCTTTCGTGCAGCCTCAGTTGCCTTTTCGTTGTACCGGAATGAAGACGGCACTTAATCAATGTGCTGAGGATCCTTGTTGAGTGCACCTGTGTGTATTTAACTGATTGTTAAAAAGGGGGTATTTGTACTGAGAACGTTAGCAGACGAAGTTATTCGCCAAAACACTTGCCTGTGACGAAATGATGTTCACATATTCTGGCTCCTAAGTTCGGCACCCACAGCTCGCTGTTCACGGTCGCTCGTTTGACGGCAACTGCCCATTCACGTTTGTGCGCTTCATTCCATGAAAAACGAAACATTTTTTTTCTTTGACGGAAGAGTTCACCCACCCTAATGCCGAGCAGCCAACCATAATCACGTTGCGGAAGCGTGTTTTCTTCGCGAACAGCGGGAAATCGCACTGTAGAAACCGCTGACAAGGCTGAAGGAAGCAACAGGCGCGCTAACCCTCGAACCGGAAGTCGCTAGCTGACGACATCGTCATTTTGCTATCCACCTATTGGAATGCCGCGCGTCGTGACAAATTCGACATTCTTCCGGAGTCCCTTTCTCGCAGGCCGCGCTGGGGCCATAATCGAGGCTTCTGACATCTCACTACGCGATGCCCCCCCGCCGAGCGAACCCCACACGGAAGCTGTAGCGCGGGACAGCGGAAAAAACGTCGGCTACGCGTGGGCTACGCGCGGTATACCTCGAAGCGGCGTGTGTAGCGGCGACCTTTTGGAAGGTCCGCGGCACCGACGCCGCCAGAAGCGCGGAGGGGGGGGGGGGGGGACGCTGCCGTGGGGGTCAATGTCGTGATTGGGACAGCAGCGGAAGCGGCTTCGCAGGCCCACTCTCGCGCGGGCGCAGAACGCCCCGCGCCAGCGTCTCTTCGCTCGGTGGGACCTCCTGAGGCGCGCGGACTTTGCGCAACCGGCCGGATCGGTCAAGCGCCACCGGCGGGGCCCTAATCACCGGACATCGGCGCTGTGCCGGGAGGAGACCCCGTCTGCAAGCCGTGGCCGAGCTGCTCTCTTCTTGCGCTGGGAACGGATGCGCACCGCCGTCCGACTACAGGCGAGGAAGGAGGAAGAAGTGTCAACGAACGAGGAAACACACAAGAAGCCCGAGAGCCGAAATAGGATAAGACAGAGAGAAAGACAAAAGAGGCGATGGATTACACGTGTGGGACCTCGCGTGCATTAACTTAGCGGCGGAGATCGGCGGATTACGTGCTATCGGGGCCGCGAGGGCGACGGGGAAAAAAGATCGCCTGTAAGAGCGACACAAAAAGTGTCCAAGAACTGCAAGTAACCAAACTCGCTATACGGAGAATGGATTTCATAGGGTAAGCTTACAAGGACTTGCTCCACAACCCCCCATCCTCAAGCCCTCCTCTAACAATACGAAGGCATATATATATATATATATATATATAGGCTATAGCATCAGTGCAACGAACAGCGCTATATATATATATATATATATATATATATGTCGCAACGAGGACTGTGTATCATACTAGATGAAGGTGCACGCCGTGAGACATTCTTTGACCTCAATGAATCGACACCTTCATTTCGTAGTGCTCATGTTTCTGCTAATCTCTCTCTGTTCTTTTTTGTACAAGTGAAAATAGAAAGACGAAAATTTAGCCCGCTTATAATGGTGAAGGCGCCTCTCATGTACGTGTGTCATATGCTCTCAGTAGAGCACGAGCGTATATATTGGATCTTCGTTGTTGTTGTTGTTATTATTATTTTTTAATTTTTTCATTTTTATTTATCACAATACCCACAGCGCCCGTAGGCATTACAGCGGGGGGGGGGGGGGGGGGAGAAGGAAACAAAGAACCAATCAATAAAGCAGGCAAAACAAAACATGTACCCGGAACACTTTCATACTCGCACATACACACAAAAACACTATCTTACTTCAGTGGGCGCATAGAGTTTGAAAATACATCATTGGAAAAAATCGTTGCGACATCGGATGGTAACTTGTTCCATTTACTTATGGTTCTGGGAAAAAATGACATTTTAAATGCTTCAGTTTTGCACGCTATTTCTTTAACCTTATTTTCATGGTCCAGCCGTTCAGAAACGTAATCAGGCTTGGAAAAATATTTCCCGGGGTCTATACCTGTTCGAGAGTGGAATATGTTGTGAAAAAAATTTCAATCTTAGATATTTCCTGCGTTGCTGCAGTGATTCCCAACCGAGGCTTTCTTTTGCTCTTGAAACACTGAAATTCCTGGCATAATTTGAACAAACAAAACGAACGGCTATGCTTTGAATTCTTTCTAAACTGTTTACGTCACGTGCCGACCATGGATCCCACACAGCACACGCATAATCCAGAACAGATCGGACATTTGATTTGTACAATGATTCCTTTGTCTCCAGTGGCAACTTTTTCGCATTTCTGCGCAGGAAACCTAGAACGCGGCATGCTTTAGCTGTGATGGGATCAATGAGACGGCTCCAAGAAAGAACAGGTGTGAAATAAACGCCAAGATGTTTGTGCTCCTGAACTGATAATATCGTGGTTTAATTTAAAGACTAACAGAAGTCATGAGTTGTTCTTTTCCTCGAAAAACGCATATGAACGTTTTTTTTTTCAAGTTAATGAGCATGTGCCACTTGTTGCACCACTCATTTATCTTATACAGGTCATTTTGTAAAACATTGCAGTCATGGGTAGCATGAATAGTCCTGTACAAAACACAGTCATCGGCAAGTAGCCTCATTTGCGATGAAATTCCGGAGCAAATATCATTTATATAGATGAGGAACAAAAGCGGTCCTATGACTGATCCTTGGGGCACGCCAGAAGACACATCAACTTCACGGAATGTCTTGCCATTAAGCACAACTTTCTGTCTTCTTAAATTTATGTATTCTTTTATCCAGTTAACAACCGTGCTGTTTATATTATACATTTGTAATTTTTCTATAAGTAAAGAGTGAGGGACAACATCGTACGTCTTCTTGAAATCTAGAAACAAACAGTCAACAGAAAAACCATTATCCAAAGCTCCTGCTAAATCGTGCGTTAACTCAAGCAACTGTGTTGTACAGGAAAATCCACTACGAAATCCATGCTGCTGGGGGCTGAGCAAAGAGTGCACGTTCATGTGGCTCATAACATTACTGTAGGGCACATGCTCAAGTATCTTACAAGCAACGCCAGTAAGCGAGATAGGCCGGTAATTCAAAACACTACTTCGCGGTCCACCTTCATGCACAGGGACGACATTGGCAAGTTTCCAGTCATCCGGTAAAGAGATTTCTAGTAAAGATTTAGTAAAAATTACGCACAGGTATTTGGACACTTCCCGTGGGCACAAAGAAAGCAGTGCCGGTGACAAAGCATCCGACCCAGTTGCTTTAGACGGATTCAGTGTCTTGAGAACGGCCTCTATTCCTCGTTGGTCGATCATGATATCGTCCATGGGCTCACCCAACACTGCAGGGGTGGATCGCGCCACAGTGTTTTGAGTGTCAACACGAGCAGCATACACAGAACTGAAAACCAGATGAAGCACTCTGCTTTTTCAATGTCGTTATGGACGGTAGCACCATCGCTATCAAGGGCCGGTATTGATAATACATCTTTATTGTTCATTTTAAAGAATTGCCATAGTTCTTTCGGTCTTTTCTGCATGCGCAGGTGGAACGTGCTGAAGTACTTATCTTTGGCTGTCTGCATAGCTGCCTTCATCTCTTCAGTTTTGTTTTCGAGTTTATGTTTAAGCTTCAACGAAGGGTTTTTCTTATAAGCAGCGTAAACGTGCGCTCTCTGCCTGGCCTTACATTTCACGTGTCGCGAACACCACGGCTTACTTTTGCTGCGCCGCGCAGTCATAACCCATGATGGTACATATCTTTCACGCATCTCGAGCAACTTGTTCTTAAATACTTTCCATAGCTCTTCCATATTCATGAATTCAGCCTGTGTCTCAAAACACATCATAGTAGGAATCTAGAGCCAGGGTCATATCACTGACACGTGCTTTTTGATAGCTGTAGATACGCCGTGGACCACTGTTAGCAGCTATTATTATTATTATTATTATTATTATTATTATTATTATTATTATTATTATTATTATTATTATTATTATTATTATTATTATTGGAAGCATGATGGATATATAAGGTAATCACCTTTCTATAACTTATTTCTGTTTGCCCCACGGTAGTTTTCCTTTCTTGCTATCAAAGTGTGATAGCTTTCAACCTTCATCATCATCAGCCTATATTTATGATCACTGCAGGACGAAGACCTCACCCTGTGATCTCCAATTACCCCCGTCTTGCGCTAGCCTATTCCAACTTGCGCCTGCAAATTTCCTAACTTCATCATCCCATCTGGCTTTCTGCCGACCTCGACTGCGCTTCCCTTCTCTTGGTATCCATTCTGTAACCCTAATGGTCCACCAGTTATCCATCCTACGCATTACATGGCCTGCCCAGCTCCATTTCTTCCGCTTAATGTCAACTAGAATATCGGCTATCCCCGTTTGTTCTCTGATCCACACCGCTCTCTTCCTGTCTCTTAACGTTAGGCCTAACATTTTTCGTTCCATCGCTCTTTGTGCGGTCCTTAACTTGTTCTCGAGCTTCTTTGTTAACCTCCAAATTTGTGCCCCATATGTTAGCACCGGTAGAATGCAATGATTGTACACTTTTCTTTTCAGTGACAGTGGTAAGCTCCCAGTCAGGATTTGGCAATGCCTGCCGTATGCACTGCAACCCAATTTTATTCTTCTATAAATTTCTTTCTCATGATCCGGGTCCCCTGTGAGTAATTGACCTAGATAAACGTACTCCTTTACAGACTCAACCTCTACAGTTTTCAACCTTATTGTTCGTAATTCCACATGAGAGTAATTCTGCATCTCTGCTCTAATACCTGGGATAAGAGCATTTTTTGGTACTCCTACGGCAGCCCTTGAGCCCCTTGTGCATGCTCCTGAATGTCAAGGTGGTGCGAGAAATGATGAAAGAAAAGTCAGTACTTCCAAGGCGTCTGTGGAAGTTAAAATGTTGCTCTATGAGGAAACAGAGAACTACTTACCAGAGATACCAGGGTAATACAGGGAACAATGCCAGCATAGTGGTACTTCTGTTGACTACCTCGAAACCCCTTAGTATCGCTCAAATAATTTATTCATATTTACACAACGCTATTTTCTTATTATTTCTTAATACATATGTTATAAAAATAATATCCAGTTTTCCTTGAGGAACAAACTTGTGTCCACGAAAGAGAGTGAAACAAACCTGCAGTTTTCGCCCACTCTCGTATTTTTTCTGACATCCACAAGAAAATAAAAAGAAAAAAAAAACTGCAACAGCCTTAACATTCTGAGGAGTTCAGGGGACACTGATTTCAGTGTGCAGTTGTCAGGTAAATTTTCTGTTCCTTCCGAATGCAAACAAGTGGCATTATTATATTTTCCCGACATGATAATGCAATCGCGATAGCCTTATTATTCTAACAACCCAAATTGAACGCATACGTCTCGTATATGATCCCATATGTTCATATAGTATTATCGGATAGCGGAGTGATTACGGGGCATACTGCTTTTTCTTTCTCCTCCGCCGCCTTGCTCCTCTTCTTTTCTTTTCCTTTCTTATTTTTAGATTAAGGTTATACGCTCACCGCTACAGAGTATTAGCTGCGCGATTATGAAAGTCGGGCGAAAGCACCCGTCATTAAAAGACTGCGAAGCATTTCACCAAGTGATTGAGGTCTGATCGCCCGGTCTACACGCTCACCGAATTATCAAGTATCGCGGTCATCGACTCGTGCTGGCTCGCAGTATATCGCCCTTCGGTCTCTCACATAACGCGTGCACACATCTGTCCGGCAGAATTTTTATATCTCCCACGGACAATCTTCTTTCTTTTTTTTTCTTTTGAATTTGAAGTGACTTACGCGCGTCCAGTGCACCGCGTCGGTTAATCTTTCCCCAGTGCCTCTGTCTTCCTTTCTTTTCTTTTTTTTAATCTTTGGTCTCGAAGGCTGCCACGAGATCCATCACGCGTCTTGAAATGTTCGGCGGCTCTCGAGCGTGCCATTAACCTCGTTGCGAGATTTTATCCCCCACGTGACTGAACGCGGCGCGCACGCATTTGCGTCGAGCGCTTTCAGGGTCTGCCGTCGGCATGTGGTCGTCGGATTGACGCATGCAAGGCCAGGCCCATCAGCGTCTGGCGCTGCCTTTGATCGATAGATGCGAAGCCAGGAAAAAAAAAAAAAAAAAAAAGACGGCATTAAAGAACAATAAAAAACAAACAAACAAATTGCCTAACTACCACAGTCGCTGCTTTTATTTTCTGCTGTCCGAGTATTTTCATCTTTTAGCCCGACTTCCGCCTGCCTTATTACTCATTTTCAAGCGTGCGTAGCAAAGGTTCACCATGGCCTCTCTTGAGGAAATATTACCGCCGCACTATCTATAGTTTTCTTTGCGGATCACAATAAATAAATAAATAAATAAATAAATAAATAAATAAATAAATAAATAAATAAATAAATAAATAAATAAATAAATTGACGTATACGATGGCACTATAAGTTGCGCCATTCCTTTATGCTCTGTACGCGTCACGTAAAAAAAAAAAAAACGCAAAAGAGAGAAAATGAAAAATTCAGCGGCAGCACCTGTACGCTATACGCTAACGTGGCACTATTTTTCGTGATCGACTCTTATTTGATGCGTGTTGCTTTTGTGCTCTCTTTAATGTCTTGAGCGTGAGCGCAGGGCACATCTATATACCCATATACAGTTAACATATTGTGCGCGGGTTACGTGCTTGAATCTTGTTTGTCTAATGCCGGTGTATAGGCACTTTCCCTTAACGTTTTTTCTTATTTGTCTATAAAGCCTTTTTTTTACAGTTTTTTTTTTGTCAGTTCTTGCCACTCGTGCTTGTTTTCCTAGATGAGACAGATTGTGTTTCCCCGGCTGAGATGTTTAGCAAAGCAGGCCCTGCTTTTGGCCAGAATTCCTTTTTTTTTCGCAGCTAATAAACAACGACGTGTGCTGTGAAAAGCAGGCCCCGCTTTTGGCCAGAATTCCTTTTTTTTTCGCAGCTAATAAACAATGACGTGTGCTGTCGAAACGCATAAAAGAAACGAATAACCGAACGTCAAATACGCGTGCTGCAATGCAACGAAGGTAAGAAAACATTATGCGTATCCAACGCACATTTTCGAATCTATAGATGTTTTGATCAACATCTATAAATTTGCCAATTTCATTACCGCGTCTTCGGCTAAACTAAACTGCCACACGCGCGCGTGCTCTCGCGCCCCGGTGCTAATCAATGTGTCACACGCGGCGATAGTCTGACAGAGCTAGTTCGCGTTGTCACTATAGAAGTATACGTCTAATGGGTTACAGCACCGGGCTACTGTGCTAAGGTTCGATACCGCCATCGGGCACGTAATTCAATTAAATTTTTTTTCTAAGTGTGACCTATTCAGCAAGAAATCAGCAGCAGCCACGGTCAGGAAATTTCGGGAGGGTTCGAGAACAAAGGTTCGGTTTAAAAGGAAAGCGAAAGAAAAGCTTGTTTCGTTCGCACCAAATGCATTCACACTGATTCTACGATATCCGTATAGTACGCGTGATTGTGACCTTGATGCAGCGTCTCCGCACCTCGGGACTGAATCCAGGGGTGCTATGCAGGATGCGCCGAGTTTCTCGTTCACCCGAGTTTTACCCGAGTTTGCTCGATGGCAGTCAGTGAACGAAGATAGCAAGGAACGTGCAATAACAGCAGGCAAAAAGAAATGTCGAGATAAATCCGGGTATGACAACGTGAGCGCACCCTGCGCGGCACAGTGCTTCCGCGCTTCAAGCACAGAGGACTGCGCAACAAAACGCGCCAGCGCCGCGTATTGTTATCAACGTACTATCGCAATTTCGGAATACCGTCACTGCCCCGCTGTCTATCTGCACACTTGCCGTGAGCCGCTTGCCACGCCTTTCTCGGGCGCGTCAAGGGCGTGCCTCCTTTTTCGGGCATTATCTTTCTATCCTCCGTCGAATGCGAACAGGGCACATGCGGTGCATTCTTGCACCTATACTTTCCCTCAATCGAATACTTTGAAATACAACAAATAAAATAACCAACATTTTACTTCTTAAAGTATCGTTTTTTTTTTGTTTTGAATGCTGTAAATTTGTGATGACAAACGGACATATAATGAATTATTAAATTTTGTACTTTTTTGCCGCGAGTGGCGACAGTGAGGCGAAAGCTTACAAGCGGATACATTCTAGAGGGTCACACGCACGAGGGAGTTAATGCGGTGAGCAGTCGCCAGGGGCGCTGCAGTGCTATGTTCGATAAAGTCAGTCTTGACAACGATCTGCCCATTCCCTGTCTAATAGGGGAATGGCAACGCAGCGCTGCGGCATGGCTGTTCACCGCAGGTGCTTCACTGCGGCGGCTATTAAGGCCGCCGCTTTACCAACTGAAACGACACTTTAGCCATAGAGACAGGAGCAACGGCTGTCGCTGCAAAATGGCTGTGCGGTATTCTGGGTCCGTAGTGACGCAGCACAATGAAAATGCACCAGTTTATCTGCGTGCGCGAATTCTCCGCGATGCATTGCAAAGCGATGCATCGCTTGTCACCGCTTGCCCATTGAAGGTGCCTCCGTGCGCATGTGCGCAGAATTTGAGTGTGTTGTTCACTCCAATGTGCTTGCCGATTGCCTCTGCTGCTGAGCTAACAGCGATCGCAGATGGATATCGTAACGACAGCGCAGCAATCACATTTTGGTGGGTGAGGGCTCTTGTGCGCAGTTAGGAAATTAGACTTTGAACGCAGGAAGGTGTTGCAATTGTTTAGTGTGCCGTGCTTGTGATGACAAAATGCCATTGCACGGGGTGTGTTTGCGCTGACCGCTGACCATGTTTGCTGCACTATATCATTGACAGAGCAGCCATCTCAAATGACAGCTGCGATACGTTGTCGTTGGAAAACACTACGCACTGCTCAAGATCGTCGTCCACCACGGCGCATCGACGCCTTGCAAGCAGCTACAGTGACGTGCGGATAATTATTTGCTGTGCGCTACGTAGCCACAACGCAGGCAATGAACCGTGTTGTGGGGTCATCACAGCCCAAGAAGACATATGCATAAGGCAGCGAAAGCCGACGCTTTTTTTTTTTTTTTTTTTTTTTATAGTGGTGCTGAGTACATCACCGATGACAGTGCGTTGTGCGTGTTTTATTTCGCCGGTCAAGATTGTTAATGCCTCTCAGTTCCGCACCACGTCGCTGTTGTCGAAAAATAAGTTGGGCGTGGCCCAACCGTGGTGGGCGCGCACAAGAGTTACATGCCTCACTCGGGGCGTGACGTATGGTTTTGATTGACACGCGAACTCGGGCCAAACTCGTACATCGCGAAACCCCCCTCGAGTTAAACTCGGGAGCATGGCGGCGGCAGCAGCAGCCTGTGTCATCGCATCCAGCGGCGGCAAGCGTCAATATTACCATCTGGACCCGTTCAGCTTCATGACCGACGTAGAGTTTCAGCGTCGTTTTTGCCTTTCCAAAACGTCAGTGCGCGGGCTGTGTGACGAGTTAGGCGAACGCCCTTGTCTGCGGAGACTGCGTGGCGGGCATATTATGCTTTCCGAGCACAGACTGATGTGACTAGGCAGCGGAGGATAAGTTCGTGCGATCGCTTCGGCTCTCTCCGGTTTCAAGCGCTGCTCGTCCACCGCGCCCTAGCCCCAGGCCAGGTCCGGCGTCGTCATCGGAGTACTGGGGCACCTGCGAGCACCTGGGGTTCAACCCGGGCCAACCAACCTGCGTAGGCGAAGTGGTCACATTATATTTAAGACTCAGAATGGAAGCCGGGCTGCCTTCCGATGCAACAGGTGCCGAAATCAGTTTTCGCAGTTACGCGGTAAAGCTGCACTGCACGGTCAGAGAGGCGAAGGACGTTACTTCGCCAACACGGACCGCCTCGGCCGTCCGAACGACCACCTCTCCAGGTGGCAAATGATTTGGCTCACGTACTGCGTGAGCAAAAGCGTAGACATATGGCTGTTGAAGGAGATGACCGGCGACTTGTTTCCTCTATAGGAGCACACCATCGCCGACAGGACGAACTACCCCCGTAAGGTCGCGAGGGACGAGCTGCTGGCGCGATCTCCACTTGGTACCCCGGGTAGATAGCGCAAATTGATGAGTGCCTTCTTCGCGGCGAGCAAAAGTATACAATCGAGGCCGCCTAATGACGGGCGACAACTTTCCGCAAGCCGCCAAAATTACGGCGGTGTTTAAGTTGGGGTCCTATGGGTCTTCGGCTTGTTCTGCGCGACCAGAGGGGTGCTGCGACTTTCAAATCGACCGACGAAAGGCGGCGACGCTAGGCGCCATTATTGCAGCTAGTGTTCAACCGGGGACCATTATTCATAGTGACGAATTGGCCGCATACAAATGTATCCCAAATTTAGTGGATGCTAACGGGGCTATGCCTCAATCCGCATTGGTAGACAGTCAACCAAAGCGTGAACTTTGTGGACCCCATCACGGGCGTTCACACGCAAAAAAAAAAAGAAAGTTATTGTCAAAAAGTGAAGCGCTCCCTCGTCAGCGATGGGTACAGGGTAACTGCACCGATGCTGGAGTCCCACCTGGGATGCATGTGGTGGCAGTCAACATCCACGTGCGCTGCAAAGACCCTTTCGTGCGTTTGTTAGAAGCCACGGATCGCTCGGGCTAGCCATTACAAAGACTCTTTCCTGCGGTTGTTAGAAGCCATCGCTCGACGCTTGCCAGTATGGAGGTGTATCGCAAAATAAAAGAAAATAAAGCGTAGTTTTCTGACCCTTGTATGTGTGCTTTCCGGCATTCCTGTGTGCTTACACGGTAAGCGCGCGGCAAACCACTTATGCGCTAGCCGACGCTCACTTCGTCTTGTAGCTGGATACGCGCGCTACTCGCAGCTTTTCTTTAGCGCGAGCAACGAGCGATCTGTTAAAAGCCCAGTGTGAAAACCAGGCGCACACCAATCTCTGCTCGGAAATGGGAGCGCAAGCACGTAGCAAGCCGCACCAATCCAATCTAGAGCAAAGGAGCAACGAGCGATCTGTTGGAAACCCAGTGAGAAAAGCAAGCGCACACCAATCGGTGCTCGGAAATGCTAGAGCAAGCACGTATCGAGCCGTGCCAATCGAATCCAGAAAAAAAAGAGGGGGGCGAGCGTCCCCTCGTGGCATAACGCGAAACGTATTTAAATACAAATTAGTCTAATACACATTCCGTGTACATCGTGGAAACATTAAAATGCTTACAACCCACGTTAATGTGACTAATATTATTGTACTAAATGAATTTATTTTATAACTTGCTTGTGCCTGTATTGCACTCGGTGGAACGACAAACAAGTGAAAGAAGGCACGACCATGCACTGACCGTATGATCACGTGAGCCCCAGTTTGTCGACCGCCCATATGGCAACGCCCAAGGGATAATAGCCACCCAGAGTGAATCTAGATTAACCAATGAAACTGGAGGCGTGCCGATGGACAAACTTCGTCTTGTTATCATTTGTTCTTTGATCTTGGGGCGTCGCCAGAGCTCGTGAAGATCCCGAGTTTCGCCAAACTCGGGGCATCCTGCATAGCACCCCAGTTAAGCTTTGCGGTCGCAACGACTGCTTCCCATTGGCCGGTCGACTTCCGACTTGGGTAATATGTCGGGAATCGCGATTGGCTGGCATCTGGTCTTACGAACAGTTCTCAGCGTAAGAACATTTTTTTTTGTGCGAATACCGCCCCAGGAGCCTGAGACTGCGACGTAGAATGCTCATATTGGCTATGTTTCTTTCGGCCTTTTTTTACGGACAGCAAATCGCGTTGGGCCAAGCGACACCTGTAACAGATTTCTAGTAGATCGTAAGGTGGGGCGTCCTTCTTTTTTATTAATATCTTTATTTTACTATCTTTATTGCTATGTTTATGTCAGATGTGGTGAGAGCAAGTAGAAGTCGGCGCACTGAATTTTGCTGGAGCCGTACAATGTCTTCAGTTGCTGAAGAAAATTAATGCGTATAATAGAGTATTAAAAATAACAGAGTATTGAAAAAGCACCAGGAATAGTGACATCGACAGAAACCAATACTGAACGGTCACGTTCGTAAGCCGCACTTCCCTAGGTAACAACGAATCGCTAGCCAACTTTTCTAAGAACACTTAGTGTTTCAGATCGCCTGTCTGTCAGTATGCACTTCAGTGTGCAGAAGTACAAGTGCGCACATATTTGCAATCTGGACAGTAAATAGCGATAAAGGCCCAGTTTGTCTTCTCAACTTCCAACTTTCTTTAGTATCTTCACTTCAAAGCGTCTCATTTGCATAAGTTCGACCAGCCTGAAATCCTATCACATACTTTGTTCCGTCACTCTTCTACAATAGGTCTCTATTGTAGAATCTCTTGTACTCTTCTACAATCCTTTGTACAGTAGGTCTTACCTGACGTCTAACTCACTTTGCCTTCCCGATTTAAATTGCAAACTGTCCTCCACCGGTACACGAAGGTGGCACTTCTCTGAATAGTGGCAAATCAGTTTTCAAAAGGGACAAAGTTTCATAAAACAGAAAAAAAAGCAATCACCTGAACTGCAAGGCGAAGTTACAAGGGAAACCCACACGGGTTTAACACAAAGCTTCACAGTTGGAAAAAAAAATTGATCCTGATCCAGGGATCGCACCCCCGACTATCGCCTTTCCGAAGCGATTACTCTACCATCCGAACTATTCACTCGGAACTATTCACCAACTACTTAAAGTTTTTTAGGTAAGCTAGTGGTCTTTACCGATCAGGACTGACTTCGAATTCTGAGTCCGCTAAATTCTGTGTGCCTTCGCCTGCTCGTAGCTGAGCTTGCCGAAACGTCCACGGTAACCAATGAAGTTGGGTGGTGTTATGGCGCAGACTATTCAGAGAAAGGGAAAACTCGTCATCCACCTGAAAGTAGCAGGAAGCTAGAAAAAAAAAAGACAAAAAAAGAGAGAAAAAGCCTGTGGATTCTGCAGATTTCCGCAGAACTGCTTTGCCATATTCTGTGTCCCTGCGCTCTAATGCTCGTATCTTTAACAGCGGAGCTGTTAAAGCTCTTGGTTAGGCCACGTAGTGCGAACAAAAACTGTGGGCCAATCCTGGAGGTAGTGCAAAAGGTCCAAGCGTCATGGCGCACATCCCTGTGAACTAGCGAAGCTGTTTAAGCTCGAGGACGGTCCGTCGAGTGTACGCTGCAAAACCTCCGCCTAGCGATGGCGTCACCATGCGTCGCCTAGCAACGCTTCGCCCCAGCTGCGCCGACCGCGCCGAGCCTCGCCACAGCTGCGTGAGCCGTGACGTAATCGCGCGCGCCGCATCGCTTCGCCTTAGCTTTGCCGAGCCATGACGTCACCGCGCCGTGCGGAGTGGTTGCCGTGGCTGTGCAGATACGGAGCTAAGCCGTGACGTCACTGCGCCGACCCACGGGATACATAGCTCCACGTCGCCGCCGCGGCGACACCAAAGCCTCACCGTCTCCGCGCCGAGCACATCGCCGCGAAGTTGGGGCGGTGAAGAAGAGCGTCATTCCCGAAGCAGAGGAAGCGCGGCGCGAAAGCCGACGCGCCGCGGCTCGAGAGCGAGTGAGACGACTTCGGTCCGATCCCGAGTATTGCGCCGCCGAAGCGGCGGCGAAACGTCGGTGATTCGCAGAAGATCCGCAGTTACGAGCCCGCGAAACCGAGCAAAAGCTTTTGAGCGTCCAGAAGCGTCCAGATATACGTTAACGACCGAGTGTTCGTTGCTCCTCGGGCTGTCGATGATTCCGGGGTGATCTTGCGCAAAACGTGGCCAAGTCTCGAAGCATAACATCGCAAGAACTTGGCCGAACCGAGTTAAAGCTAGGTGGGAGGGGGGGGGGGGTCGCCAGCTTCGCTGTTTGCCCAGTCTTCGCACCACTAGTGTGAAGCTGGCACTAATTTTTTTGTTCTTGATTTTGAATTATTTTTTTAATTGCTCCTTGAACATTGATGTTGTTTTTATGGTGTGTCTGTTGATTGCTTGCTCTTTTTTGTCGCGTACGTACTATCGACCAAAAGAGTTTACGGACCAAGGGATCTGACAAAAAGTTGGATATCTCCGCAGGCTGAAAACGCAGCCTGGTATTCCCATTTCCAGCCTCTACTGGTATAGGCGAACAACATTGTGATGTACTGCTTTACTGGCTACTTTTAAAGGCTGCTCGCATATTTAGCGTTTTCTGAGATCCCGTAGTCCGTAAACTTTTTTGGTCGATAGTACGTTCGAATTTTCAATTTTTTTTCTTCTACTGCTTACTTTTCATGAATTTATTGAATTGTTCTCGATCGCACAACTCTCATGAACGTCATGAATGTGTCTGAGCAGGGTTGACAGTATAAGGTTTACGAACTGTCAGCATGAAATCTCAATAAGCATAATTGTTTTTAATTAAAAACAGAACACACGCAAAAAAAACTTATAGTTGCATGCGCTGCTGTTACACTCTATATATAGCATATTATAGAAAAGGGAAAAGAGAATCCGGAAGTTTCCATGATTATAGCAATTTTCAACGGTCTTCCTTCTTTCCCCTATGTCTATACGTTTGCTTCCTCTTCACTCACTTCCTACCCATTTCCAGCTCCGTATCTTATTTGCTCATTGCGTAATTACTTCGAATAAAACATCAGAATCGATTCTAGTGACTTTGCCATTACATTTTCCCCCTGTTCGGCTTCTCCCTTTCTCCTGCGATATAGTAGTGGAGCAGGCGGGTGGGGCTATGTCACCTGCCATTCTTAGCCTCCCTCACATTCACTTCCACGAGGCAGCGGAGAGACTGAACAGTCGTTAAACCGCTCCTAACACGGGACAGCGAGCAAGGACGCTTTCTTATGCCTTTTGCTCCACGGTTGCTTCACTTTAAATTAGCCCTTTTTTCTTTCCTATTTATAAGCCCCGTAAATGATCCCTAATATAAGGCACGTCACTGCTCTCTGACATAGTGATTGGCAGGTTTTTTTCTCCCCACAAAAGCAACCTTGCGCGCGACTCGGCACTGACATCTCCGCGGCTACTCAACTGGCGCTGCCCTTCTATCAACTCTTGCCTCGCTTAAGGCCAGAGTGCCGCTGATCCCTCATAATGATTAATCGTCCCCGATAAACAAAAATTACCGACCCCCCGGCATCGTCACCGCCCAGCGTATTATACATGTATGTACTGCCCATGCAGGGCAAGAGCCGTGCGCGGGCAGTTGCAGAGCGCTATACGCTCTGGCATGCAAGGTCCGCCGGCGAACAATGCGCGCCCACGTCGGCGGCGGTCCGCGCATATAATACTGCCCTATGGGGTCAAACATTCGCCACGTCGTCGCCTTCAGTCGGTGCGCAGCGCCTGGCGAATGCTAATTAAAACGCGCGCTGCCCTCTCCTTTTTGACGGGGTAGTCCGCGCGGCCGCAAAAAAGGGCGGGATGTGTCAGGGCGCCATTTTTATTATTGCGGCTGCAGTTTATAATCCGCGCGCGCATCCGGGGCTCCTGGACATTGTGGATGCGAGAGGGACAGGGAAGAGCAGATGAAGAGGGGGGAGGGGGTAAAGCAGGGAGAGATACGGAGTCGCAGGGCAGCATTACAGGCAAAAAGGAAAGAAAAGAGCAGCGTGTATTTCAAAGAAGCGTGCCAGTCGAATGCAAATGAAAAAGAAATACAGAGCGCGGTTTGCGTTTTTTGAGTTCAACTGGGGGGCGCGCGCGCTCAGTGTGGTGGACGCGCTCACAAAGACCGACCGCTGCCTCGCTTCTCTTTGCGCGACGTGTTCGCATTGCGCGGTGGCCTATTCACGGAGCTAAGCCTAGAGCGGGGAGGTGCACAGGATACGAGGAAGTCGACAGAGGAGGCGGACATTCGAATTACGGCTCGCTTCGGCAAAACAAAAGGTCCGATTTAAAACCGAGACGACCGGAAACAAAGGTCGGCGCTCGCGTTCTCACAGAGTGGATAGGTTTACGCTGAATGGGGACTGCATGATCGCCGGTCGCGTATACACATAGTATAGTGTACGCCAGCGGCGATGCCCTGTTTTTACGCGGGAGCCGATAGTAATATTGCTGTGCCCCGGCTTCATCGGCATGATAGCTTTTTATCCTCGCGTGCCGAAGAGAAAGCGAAGCATATATGCGTCATGAAAGTTTTAGTTAAACTATGATATACGTAGTCATGTGGTATGCTACTGGCAACTGTGTGTTTCCACGGACACTTATAAGTACTTTTTCTCAACTGTTGGAACTGTTGCATGTTTTTACAGCAAAGCTGTATATGGCTAGGGCAAATCCGTCTTCCGCGAACAACACGCGAACTGGCTCGTTGGCGCCTCTCGGCGCAACCGCGCGAAAGCGCTCGTGCCACTGCTCACGCGTTCGTAGTCTTCTACAGCTGGCTCTGTTGCCGCTCATCATTCCAGCGTAGAATTTCGCTTCTCTTCTGTCGTCATAATGGGGAGGCCGCGTTAACTAACGCGGTATGAGCCATTCATTGTCTTACGTGACGTCACGATGACCACCAATAAGGACAATAAATATGTTCGTACCTTTGTTCAAAATTCGATGTCACCTCGGCGTCGTGCGCTAAACACCTTTACAGAGTGAAATGGCTCATGATTTGTTTAGATGCCTCTACGTTTGTGCGTTTTCCTGCATTATTTTAATTGGCTTCCTGGACTCGTGTGCATACCATCGTATGTGTACATGCTCTTTGAGTGTGTTTTGTGCGTCTTACTATTTGCTGTGATTTTATTTTTCTAGCCATGCGGCAAGGAGTATCCGTTGCCACCTATATACACTGCAACGTATCCCACAATATTACGTTATTAAGAAAATAAGAGAATGGCTGCAGCTTTACAGGTTATGCCATCTGCAAAAAACTTTCTGAACCGCCAAGTTTATTGAACAATCGGTGATAGTTGAATTCGCCAGCCTCGCCACTTGATAAAGAACTTAGCGCGAATATTTCTTTGAGGATTCTTTTCCTGGCTTATACCGCGCCTGCCTTTTCATGAGTTCTTTTTTCTTTTCATCTCTCTTCACCAATTTGCGGCATAATTTATGCGTGGCACGAATTGCGTATAGCCCTGCATACAAAATAAAATACCCGTTAAAGCCGTATCGCCCACCCAGCACAGATCTTTTGTGCAGATATAATTTATTCTCGCTTCTTCACTTGCCTCCAATTTCATGTTGACATTCTAAACCATATGGCTGTGTAAACACCCTTACCGATAACATAAGCGGCGCGCGCAACACGTCTACGGAGCTCTCTGAATCGCTTTCCTTCATGACAGTGCACTTACGCGAAAAGCGGCTGAGCTTGCTCAGCCTGACGATGAAATATACTGCAAACTGAGGTGTAGATTGGTTTCCCAGTAAAAAAAAAAAAAAAAAAAAAAAAAAAAAAAAAAGAGAGAGAGAGAGAGAGAGAGAGAGAGAGAGAGAGAACACCGCATATCCACGAAGTGAATGATGATGAGTGGGCGAAGCACCGGGGGATCATTCAGGTAACCGTGAATCCCCGTACATTGCCCACTCGAACATGCAAATGAGTGACAACACATGTCTACAGTATATACAATGTTGTTGTTTTTTTTTTGGTCGTATATGGTATTGAGGTGCGGAATTCGTTTCCCCTTCATTAAGACTGCCTTGTGATCAGTGAAGCAGCACGGCGACGCCGGCAAGCGGACCCAGTGGCGGCGAGAGCGCGGGAAGCGGCGGCAAAACGCCGGAAGCGTTCTCTACCTGAGGTTGGTGGCGCCGATGCTCGGTTCAAGCGCGAGCTTCGCGAGCCCTCAGCTCCGGGTCTGCTTGCCGGCGTTGCCGTACTGCTGCAGCTTCGCGAGCCCTCGACTCCGGGTCCGCTTGCCGGCGTTGCCGTTTAGCTGCAGCTTCCCGCGCCCTAGACTCCGGGTCCGCTTGTTGTCTGCGTCGCCGTGCTGCAGCAGCTTTAAGAGCCCTCGACTCCGCTTGCAGTTGAGCCGCCACTCTCGCCTTTTCATCCATAGCGGGCGCGCCGTTATCAGAAGCGACCGTCATCATCCATGGCTGAAGCGAGAACGAGAGAGCCCGTCGGGAACGACCGCAGCGCCCCTGCGGACTCCATGCAAACCAGAGCTATGGACGACGAGGGGGGGGACAAGGCTCAGCCCTAAGGTGCTTCGCCCCTAAAAAAGGGGACGGGAGACGCGCTCACGGCATCAGGTTAGGCCGTAGATCTCAGCTTGCCACATCCTCACTGGAGTGAGGCGTCGTTTGATACAGATCACACATTCATTTGGCCACCATGTGGATAGTCCTTGCGCCATTATAGCCAGGATGGGGATAATCCAATGCTTCTATTACAATGCTACTCCTCTTCGTGCTTCGTCAATGGTCCGAGCGGCGCTCCGCCAACGTTATCACTGGTATCGGCCGGTCATGAAGGGTGGGTGATAAGAAAAGAATGGAATTGAGTGAACGGCATCGTTGCCATTTTACTGGCCTAGATTTTCATTGCCCGACGAAAACGTTTCAATGCACTTACAAGGGTTTGTTTGGTGAGACCATAGAAACCTACTTTAAGACTATTTGCTACAACCGGGTGAAATGTGGGGCCTCGTTACAAAAAACCTAAATCAGGCGTCATGTAAAATAAAAAGAAAAAAAAAAGAAACGAAAAAAAGTGAAGTAAAATGAAACAAAAAGAAGGGAAGAAAACATCTATGCTTGTATTGTTGATTCTTGCGCCGTGATTTAGAGAGCCCAGTGTAGGGCACCTTGCGACGTCTTGTTAAGTAATTTGTGTTGAATGAATGAATAAATAAAGTTTTATTTCCTTTTTAAGAAAGGGGCGGGCCGGGGGGGGGGGGGGCGTAGGAGGGAGGTCTGCGTGCTCCAGACCCACCACCTTATGTGGCTAGACGTCCGCCTACCAGTTGTGGTAGGCCTCCGCTACCTCCTCAGCCCACCTGAGTACTCGGTCCTGCAGGGTGGGATCGGAGCTGCGCAGGGCAGTCTTCCACAGCTCCTCGCTGTGGATGGTTTGAGGGTGCGGGGGAGGGGGGGAGATTTGTTGGTGCATTGCCACACGATATGGGAGAGATCTGCTGTCTGGACAGGGCAGAAGCGACACTTGGGTGTCGGGTGCAAAGTGCGTGGGGTAAGAAAAGTGCGAGTTTGTAGTTGGCTCGAGAATATTTCTCTCTGGCGCGTGCTAGGCACAGAGAGAGGTGGATACGTTAGGCGTTGGTGTTTTTAATGTGCAAATTTGATGGCATGTGATGAGTGCGTCTTTATTGGTGTGTTGTTGGGAGTCATTGGGTTCTAGAGTTAGGCCCACATTTGCGGCCACTCGGTCCGTGAATCCTCGAGCAGCGGCATGAGCCATTTCGTTGCCTGGTAGTCCTTGATGTGCTGGAGTCCAGATGAGAGCGATGTAGTTTTTTCGGCGGGGTGAGCGGCTAGTAGAGAGGGCGCGAGGTATGTAATGTAGCCGCTACTGAAGTTCCGGATAGCAGTCTTCGAGTCACTGATGATGACATCACAATCAGGTAGCCCCGATGCGAGTGCAATGGCGGCCTCTTCTGCGTCGCCCGCTGAGGTGGTCCTGACTGATGCTGAACGAACAGTGTTGCCCTGCTTGTCTACGACCGCTAAAGCGTAACGATGTTTAGTTTTATAGGCTGCGTCGTCCACGTAGTAAACTCCTTCCGCCTGTCCATGGCTGCGTTGTAGCGTCTTGGCTCGAAGTTTCCGGCGTTTGACGTGAAATTCGGGGTGCATTTTCTGGGTAGGGGTTGGATGTGGTATTGGCTGTGTATGTTCGGAGGAAGTTGATGTCGCTTGTTCTCGTTGAGTGGTGGAGCATAGTGAAGTTGTCTCAGGGTCTCACGCCCAGCTTCTGTGGTGGAGAGCCTGTGATATTGTGATGATAGATGTGCTTCGGTTAATTCTTCAAGGGTATTAATTGTAGCTGTGGCCATCACCCATTGTGTGGATGTTCTAATCGGAACACCAAGAGCGACTTTGTGTATCTTGCGGGTCAAGCAATTTACAGTATCCAATTCCTTCCTAGAGAGTGAGAGATATTGTAGTGCGAAGGTGATTTTGCTTAGGACAAAAGCCTGGATGAGCTGAATTAGCTCCTTCTCTCGAAGCCCTCCGTGTTTATTGGAGATCCTTCATATGAGGCGTAGCGTATTATCTACTGTTGTTTGTAGTTCTTGCAAGGTACGCTGATTTGCGCGGTTGCGCTGAAGGTGTAATCCTAGCAGCCTTATCCTGTCTACCTGGGGTATGGAGTGCCCCTCAACCGTGAGTTGTATATTCGGGGGCGACGTCCTGAAGCGTCTCGTGGGGGGCTGAAGGAGAAGCTCTGATTTGCTGGGGGAGCACCTGAGATTCAAGTCATGACCTACTTGTTCGATCTGGTCAATGGCTGCTCGGAGGGTGTCTTGGATGTGCCTTTCAGAACCTCCAGTCATCCACAGCGTAATGTCGTCCGCGTACAGTGTGAATCGGATGTCAGGAATCTTTTTGAGAGTGAAAGCTAAAGGTCGCATAGCCAAATTGAAGAGGACAGTAGAAAGTACTTCCCCTTGGGGCGTGCCAGTGCTTCCGAAACTTATTTTAGCAGATTGTTCGCTGCCTAATTGGAGCGTCGCAGTGCGCTTCGTGAGGAAGCTGCGTATAAAGCGGTAGATTCGCTCTTCGCAGTTTACACTGCTCAGTTCGCGTAGAATGGCCCTGATGTGGGACACATTATTGAAGGCTCGCTTCAGGTCGAGGCCGAGCAACGCTTTTGTGTCACGTGCGTCGCTCGGTTCGATGTCTTGCTTAAGCCTTAGCATGACATCCTGACAAGAAAGAGAGTTGCGAAAGCTAGTCATTTCCGAGGGGAACAGGTGATTATGTTCAATGTATTTTGAGAGGCGTAGGTGGATTACGTGCTCCAAAATCTTCCCTATGCACGAGGTGAGAGAGATGGGACGGAAGTTATCAATGTGAATTGGCTTATTCGGCTTGGGAATGAAGATCATCTTGGCTGCTTTTCATTGTTGGGGTATCTCGTCCTCTTACAGTGGCTGTAATACTCGGTTAGTTTGCGTATGGATTGCTCATCGAGGTTGCGAATCGTCTTATTGGTCACAGAGTCTGGGCCTGGTGCAGTGGTGGTTCGCACTTGGTTGAGGGCACGTCGAACCTCCGCTGCTGTGATGGGGCTTCAACCAGCACAGTCGAGCATGGGGATTTGTGTAGGAGGGGGCATATGTTTGGAAGCCAGGTTACTGAACATTGTCGGCATGCAGGTCCGCTGCATGTTCATGTAGCAGTTTATTGATCTGGTGGCTATTATGCATCCAAGATGTGGTGGGGTTGAGCAGGTGCCGGAGCAATTGCCAAGTCTTTTTAGTGCTAAGATGACCATGCGCTCCTTCTGTTGAAAACGTGCACGCTCGGTGGATGACGCTACCCAGACTTCTGGAGGTGTTCTAGACTGGCTTGAAACGGTGTGCGTAGAGCTTCGTTTTCCAAATTTTTCGAGGTATTTGCGACGTTAGTACGTTCGTGGGCATATAACCACAAGCAAAGCCAGAATGTCTCTTTCTTTTCTTTCTTTTCTTATTTCTTTCCTTTCTTTCTTTCTTTCTTTCCTTTCTTTCTTTCTTTCTTTCTTTCTTTCTTTCTTTCTCTTCTTCTTTCTTTCTTTCTTTCTTTCTCTTTCTTTCTTTCTTTCTTTCTTTCTTTTCCTTCCTTCCTTCCTTTCGTCCTTCTTTGTTTGTTTTTGTTTCTTTTACGTGAAAGCTTTCTATCTCGGTCTTTAGGAATTTACAAATGGTATGTCGCGAAATTTGCGTAACGCGGCCAGAAGATGTTAATATGAGTATGACATGACAATCTGGACTGTCGTCTTCTGTTGTTGCTCATGCAACCACTGCATTATGAATTTCAGCGTAGAATCCACTAGCGGACAAAAATGCCTTAAGAACGGATTTCCGCTTTCTCTCTACCTCTCTCTTTCTGTAGAGTGATTTTAGGTTCTGACAATGTCGAGCCTATAGTGTAATCGAGCTTGATGTCACCAGAGAGACCTACTAACAAAGCGGCTGCCTTAAAGTACGGTGTTCGCGAAAGTGCATGGGCCGTGTCTTAAAGTGCAGCGAAGACATGACGTTATGTCTGTCGTTCGTTCCTCTGTCTTTTCTTTTTTTTGATACGGCCGTATTAATCAACCACCGACACATTACTACTTTCCCACTTCCGTGCGATTCACATTTCTACGTCACGTTGCGGGCTATGGGATCCTTAAACCGAACATGTCTATAAAGAATGCTGATTCGGTAATTCCACGTTGTGTTGCGTGACTAGCATGGAACGACAATTCCGCCACTCAAAATAAAAGAAAGAAACTAGGGATGAGAGAAGGGGGGGGGGGGTGAACGAAGGGATAATGGAAGGTGAAATTTAGACGTAAAGATATCCTCACTCGCGCGCAGCAGGCAGCGCTTTGGAAAGCGAGCAGAGTGAGTGACGCAAAAAAAAAAAAAAAAGTACTCGAGGCTGCGAATACGGCCCCTTAGAGAAGGACGGGGCCCAACGCACTGATTGCGCGTGGGACCAGCGTGAAAGAAACGCAATAAGGATATATATTATATATATATATATATATATATAATATATATATTATATATTATATTGCCCCTGCACGCGGCTTGTCGTCCCAGCGGCACAGTTGGCTCCAGGTCGTGGAGCTTTAGAGCACACCGCACGGTGGTGGGACTGCCTTTAGGGAAATCTGCATACCAATTCGCTGGAGTCAGTTGAAAAAGCTGGCACACTTCGTCCTTTTGCTTGCTGCTTTGTCTTTCTTTTCCTTCCTTTTTTGCAGGCGTGCTGCAAATCCGCTTGGCTACCACGCGCCATATTCCCATACCCCGTACAGTTCTCTCGCCTGCCCCGTTCGATACCGTCTCAAGGCCGACGTATGCGCATTCAATATTCGATTTTGCTCTTCAGTGCGCCTCGGAGCTGTAACGTCATTCGCTTCGCGTGCGTAGCACGGCGCTAGCGAATGATCGCGCACCGGCAAGCACGTGCTTGCGGGGCTGCGCTGAATGTCAGTTACTGTGAACAAATCGGTTATTCATCCGAAAAGCTCGCCCAGAAGGTGTCGACAAGGTAACGCTGCACTTGAGGTTAGGTTTTTTTTTGCCTATTATATGTGCGTGTAAAATGTTTAGCATCATGAGTGGTACCGGTTACTCCTTCTCGTTTAGTAAACCAGTACGTACAAATGGTAGGCTCCGATTTGCATTTCGTAGTATTGTAGGAGAAAAGAAAAATGAAACAGAAAGATGGTGTACCTGTACGGTTACACGGTCATTTATAGGTGTATCAGCTAGCGTTAGTCAAGCTGTTCAATGAAAAAAAAAAAAAAAAAAGCTACAGAATAGGTGGTGCAAGGTACAATTGTACGACTTACGGTGTTCGGTCGCCACACCTCCGACGTCGGAACACTGTAGGTCTTATATTCGTATCTGGCACAATGTTTCTTAAAATTTTTTCTTCTTTTTTTATTATTACTTTTTTTTTACTTGGGCAGCTTGGCTAACGTTAGATGGGACACACGGTATAACAGAAAAGTGTACTGTTTGAGATGAATGATGCTTCACAGGAAAAGCAACAACACCAAAAATACAATCTAGTTGATACAGTAGGTGTAAATGACACGCTGTATTGGCTTATTATCCCTAACAATGACACTTGCCGTGCATGTTAGTAGGTGATATAAACATTGACAGCAGCAGTAAAAGCGACAACGAAAACTTGAGGACTACTAATGAAAGCCGTATACAGCAGGTCCTTTTGCTGGCGACCGATACGATGCCCATTTCTACGCAGCAGAGGCTAAGATGAGTAGTGGAGGTTAAACAGCGGTGCGTTTTCTTGTTCACCTTTTGAGCTTGCACAAAGCTTGTGTCACTTGAGCCCTACGTTACTTCAGGCTTTCACAATTGCAGCAGGCAGGTCAGGGATCGCCACTGAGCTCTTGGTCTCGTACGCCCCTTTTATATAACAGCTGGACACGTAATGAAAGCTCTTTATGAAAGACGTAATAGGTCGCCCTAAAAGAGCGAGTGTGGATCAAAATTGAACAGGCCTTGTTAAGGTAGAGCATTGTGGGAACTTCCATCACGCCGTGTGGCAGTGCGGCCACGATCCAAATTTATACGAGTACCTGTCATTCGATTAGCTATATCCTTTTTTTCGGAAAACAGATCCCGCGTCATGTGTTCAGTACCACACTCGCAGTTGAATACACACGCAGCCTAGAAGAACACAAATAGGGGTGGGGGGGGGGGGGGGGGGATGAAGAAGTCAGGGTCGTGCTGTAAGCGCCTAGTTAGGTTTCACGAAAAAAAATGAAAAAAAAATGAAGAAATGCATTCATGTAGATAAAACAGGGGTCTAGTTGTCCGAAGGATAGAACAAGAAAGAACAGTTCCATGCGTCGTCGAATGTCGATGTGGAACTACCAAAATAAGAAATTTATCACTTTTTCAAAGGGCAACGTGGCGCGCACTGGAAGTGCCAGTGTAGCAGCTAAAACGGCAGTCGAGCACTCCTTAGCGAAAGGTATGGCTTGCTTAACAGCCATGCCACAGCGCCCACTACTGACCCAATAATCACGTGTTCGGGCTCTCGTGGGAACAGGGGCCAAGCATGATAAGCGCCTACGCAGCGGCAACAATGATGCGCTTCGAATGGCTGCGTGCGTACGCGATATTGAACGCGCATTTTTCCACGTCCGTCCTTAAAATCCGCATTAAAACAACGAACCCTGCGTTAAGTAGGAACAATTTTTGTTCCCGGAATATAACAATTACGGAAAAATAAGTCGTTCTTGCTATGTTCCATTAACTCCAGAGGTTAAATGTGTACTCCGCACTAATATACATGTATAATAAAGGTTATGACTTACGGAAAGTAATTAGCACAAGTTTGCACCTTGTCTTGTACACTATATCATTCTCCATTAGTTGGTAAACTTTATACGTCAGTGAGTTAGTTAATTCAGGTTTAATGGGGCAAAAGCGACCAAAGGCCATGCTGCGCCAGCCACAAGGTATAAGAAATGAAATGTTAGTGCAGCGAAAGCTTTATACGTGTATTGTCGCCGTGATATATTATATATATATATATATATATATGCTGTGCTATCTTAGTGTCGCATCCGGAAAGATTTTAACGTTTTGTTGTTCGAGATTAAATTATCGTGTCTGTACGACGCTCGTATGCTGCCCAGCCGGGCTCACAGTATACTTGCGCACATACGCGAGCTGTTAATTATTTGTATAACTGTGAACATACATTTCAAATTTCAATACTTCAGAACTTGAAAACTTGAAAAAAGCTTCTAGGGGACCGCTCAGAAAGAAACACGACAGTGACTGCGACAGTGACTCCGTTGTGAAGCGGAATGCAGCTGTGCCTCGATTTTTTTTTCTCCGCGAAAGTATACAGCGGCGGCGGCGCGACCCACTTCGCTTCGCTCCATGACCGCCGACGCGGGACAATGT